>NC_036863.1:3303252-3322276 GCF_002910315.2 Salvelinus sp. IW2-2015
CAACTATCAAAGCCATCTCAGCTGGGTTTAGGTCGGGTGATTGTGTAGGCCAGGTCATCTGATGCAGCAGTCCATCTCTCCTTCTTGGTCACACAGACCTTACACAGCCTGGAGGTGTGTTGGGTCATTGTCCTGTTGAAAAACAAATGATAGTCCCACTAAGAGCAAACCAGGTGGGGTGGCATATCGCAGCAGAATGCTGTGGTAGCCATGTTGGTTAAGTATGCCTTGAATTCTAATAAATACAAAACAGATGCTCAGAGCAAAGCACCACCCAACACATCACACTTCCTCCTCAATGCTTCACGATGTGAACACACATGCAGAGATTTATTGAACTTTTATTTCTATTTTTTTATTTAATTTGTAGGGCTAATCTGAAAGGCTCCTCAAATTTTATACAGCATATTCGAATGCGCGACCCGAGCTGGCAAAAACCCTGGATCATTGTTATTCTAATTCCTCGCGACGCTATAAAAGTCTCCCCGCCCTTCTTTTCGGAAAATCTGACAATTATAACTCTCCCAGCCTTATGAAGGAAGGAAGCGGCCGTGCTCAGGTCTGTTTACGCTGGTCCGAAATTCGGATTCCACGCCTTCAAGATTGCTTCGATCACGTGGACTGGGATTTATTGTTCTTTCGGATAGCGTGGCGACAATAACATTGATGAATAGCTGATCTCGGTGAGCAAGTTATTAGCATTGCTAGTGATGTTGTACACATGCGTCTTTAAGAACAGAAACCGTGGATTGAATGGCAGATGTCATTAATAATACAGATTGAAACCTTGCGATGATGGGCAGATGCGAAAACGATGAAAGTGACGGCCGATGGAAAAACCACTAGCTTTATATATCAGAGCAAGGTGACCGAACATGACCGAATACAAACAGTGTAGCTATTCCCTCCGCCAGGCAATCAAACACACTAAGCGTCAGTATAGAGAAAAGTAGAGTCGCAATTCAACGGCTCAGACATGAGAGGTCAGTCTACAGTAAGCACGGGACTAAACAGAAACGACCAGCCCATCAATCGAGATTACGGGACTCTACACATAAATATGGAAACCCAAGCAGAGCCCACGTCATGTGGACCACGTGATTGCTTTTGTTCCAGACACTACAAACTTCTTTCTTGTCGCTTGCAGCCACAGGACACAGTGCACTTTGGACCATAGAGTGAAGGAAAAGCAGCCAACAAGTGCTCAGCATATGTGGGAACTCCTTCAAGACTGTTGGAAAAGCATTCCTCATGAAGCAGGTTGAGAGAATGCCAAGAGTGTGCAAAGCTGTCATCAAGGCAAAGGGTGGCAAATTTGAAGAATCTATAATAAAAAATATATTTTGATTTGTTTAACACTTTTTTGGTTACTACATGATTCCATATGTGTTATTTCATAGTTTGATGTCTTCACTATTATTCTACAATGTAGAAAATAGTAAGAAAAAAAAGAAAAACCCTTGAATGAGTAGCTGTTCTAAAACTTTTGACCGGTAGTGTCTATACAAATGTATGTGGACACCCTTTCAAATTTGTAGATTTGGCTATTTTAGCCACACCCGTTGCTGACAGGTGTATAAAATCGAGCACACAGCCATGCAATCTCCATACGGAAACATTGGCAGTAGAATGGCCTTGCTGAAGATCTCAGTGACATTCAACGTGGCACCGTCATAGGATGCTACCTTTCCAACAAGTCAGTTCTTCAAAGTTCTGCCCTGCCAGAGCTGCCCCGGGCAACTGTAAGGGCTGTTATTGTGAAGTGGAAACTTCTAGGAGCAACAACGTCTCAGTGCTGAAGCACGTAGCTCGTAAAAATCATCTGTCCTCGGTTGCAACACTCACTACTGAGTTACAAATTGCCTCTGGAAGCAAGTCAGCACAAGAACTGTTTGCAGGGAGCTTCATGAAATTTCCTAGGSCGAGCAGGCACACACAAGCCTGAGATCACCATGCYCAATGCCAAGCGTCGGCTGGAGTGGTGTAAAGCTCGCCACCATTGGACTCTGGAGCAGGGAAACGCGTTCTCGGTAGTGATGAATCATGCTTCACCATCTGGCAGTTCGACGGACGAATCTGGGTTTGGTGGATGCCAGGAGAATGCTACCTGCCCGAATGCATAGTGCCAACTGTAAAGTTAGTGCCCGACCTCACTAATGCTCTTGTGGCTCAATGGAAGCAAGTCCCCACAGCAATGTTCCAACATCTAGTGAAAAGCCTTCCTAGAAGAGTGGAGGCTGTTATAGAAGCAAAGGGGAMACCAACTCCATATTAAAACCCATGATTTTGGAATGAGATTTTGGCACATACTTTTGGTCATGTAATGTATATATTGTCATATTATACATGATGTCAGCAAAGGGATAATTGTTTCATTTATTTCAAGCCATTAGTCAAGCCAAAAAAACATAAGTACGGTAAGGACAAAATGGCAGATAAAAGTATGATATGGTTGTCTCCCCTTACGGAAAAAACACCTGAATTTCACGTGATCACGTGAAGTGTTCCAAAAACATATGTGATCACATGATCTTATGTGAAGTTAATGTTGTAACATGTGACAACATGTATAACAACATGTGATAACATATAACTACACGTGTGAAAACCAGTTAGCTTGTATTCATGGATGCCAAGGGAAGCCAGGCTTCCCCTAAGAATTTACCCAAAAATAAATAACTTTCCTCTCTCTGTGTTTCCTTCAGTTCGCAAGGCTGAATGTTTCTCACCAGAGAAAGCATCTGAGTGAGCAAAACAGAGATCCTCTGTCTATGTATGTGTAGCTTATCTATCTGATGCTGTGTGGTATTGATATGATATMATATTATTGATGCCTMTAGCATTGAATGCAAAGGAAGCCAATGAACATTTGGCCTCCCTTGATAAAAATGTTATACAATAACAGCCAATCAGCGTTAATGGCCAATCAGCGTTGAGCTAAACTGAGTCAGCTGTGAATGGTCCTAGCGCACAAAAAAAAGTGTCAAGGAAAACCAGTATGGATTTGACTTCACACCAATCACATCACATCAAGCCAAATGTCAATGACAGAAAAAAAACTTGAATTGTTGCATCTCGTTGTGTTGTTGATATTCGGTGGCTAGCTAGCTAAAATTGTCCCATTCCGAGTGTAACCGATGTGAAATGTCTAGCTAGTTAGCGGTGGTGCGCGCTAGTAGCYTTTCAATTMGTGACGTCACTCGCTCTGAGACCTTGAAGTAGTTGTTCCCCTTGCTCTGCAAGGGCTGCGGCTTTTGTGGCGCGATGGGTAACGATGCTTCAAGGGTGACTGTTGTCTGTGTGCAGAGGGTCCCRGGTAGGGSCGAGMAGAGGGACGGAAGATATGCTGTTACATTGATGCTGTTGACCCGGATCACTGGTTGCTGCGGAAAAGGAGGAGGTCAAAAGGGGGGTGAGTGTAACCGATGTGAAATGGCTAGCTAGTTAGCGGTGGTGCYCGTTTCAATCGGTGACGTCACTCGCTCTGAGACCTTGAAGAAGTTGTTCCCCTTGCTCTGCAAYGGCCGCYGCTTTTGTGGAGCGATGGGTAACGATGCTTTGAGGGTGGCTGTTGTCTATGTGTGCAGAGGGTCCCTGGTTRGAGCCCAGGTAGGGGCGAGGAGAGGGACGGAAGCTATACTGTTACACTAAATTAGCCATGYACTGAGATAAGGATTTGGACTTGTGGTTTTACTTAATTATCCGTACTGGCCAATGATTATAATGGCGATTCTGATCCAAACATAAATTCCTACATTGTGCCTCTGGCCTGAGAGGATGGAAGTTCAAAATGTAGCTAGATGTAAAAGGCTAATRTTAGCTAGCTGGCTAATTGTTGCTCTTGAAAGGAAGTTAGGCTAGCGAGCAAGCATTTTAGCCAGGTYGCCTAGAACAACAAAAKCTAAAAGCGTATACTGTATAACAGAGTCATAGACCATTTTGGCAACATGAAAGAAAGCAGGAGGGCATTGGTGTTTCTCTTCAAGTAGGGTGAGTCACCATGTTTTTTCAACTGTACTACAACACACACAAAGCTGTTCTAGCTCGTTGTGGCCAACGACCAACACCCTATATGGTGGCGCCCAACGCGCTATTGGTGGCCCAAAGTTCTATTGGTGGCCCAACGCCCTATTGGTGGCCAAAAGTTCTATTGGTGGCCCAACGTACTATTAAGACTTTATATGTGGTGTTCTTTATTTGGCAGTTACTGTACCAAACACACACCACACACACACACACACACACACACACACACACACACACACACACACACACACACACACACACCACACAACAGAGAAGAGAGAAATCCGTACATAGGAGAGTCACATGGTATTTAGTTTACGTTGATCAGACTAAATCGTGTTATCTTTTTATGTGTCACTGTTATTAGACTACGCAGAGTGATTAGGTGATGTTTGAAATTGAAAGTTGAAAATGGTGATGGATAGTGGAGTCAGTCCTGTTTTCTTTGCGACTTGCGGGGTAACTCTTCAGTGCTCGAAATTATAGTATTCTGTAGTCAGAAAATGTGGGAACATTAACTTAATCATGCTGTAGGTCATTTAACTGTTTTACATGCAACATGCTTTGTGGACTCCACCTGACAGATGTTGCTCTTGGTTGTGTGATGAAACAAAGGTGGTTGAATTTATTCTGCCAATGTATTCTTATTGTCTCGCCCTTAGGCCTGTATATCACGGTCACAAGGCATATGAACTAAACAGGTTATAGAGCAACAACAACGCAATTATCAAACACCATAGGTTGTAATATGCAATTTTTTCCCAGCTGCTCCCCAGTGATTTTACCCACAGCACGCTACTGGTGAGAATGTATCCGATGTGAAGCATCTCAAAAACTAATGTTTTCACAATTGATTTGTTGATTTCTTACATGTGAAATCATGTTTTTTCTGTAAGGGTCCTCAATACTCTGTCATCACTTATAATCCAGAAGGGAACGTTATGAAGCCTATTACTTGGAATGTATTAACTGCCGATAACTCCATTGAATGAGATGATGAGAAAAGTATGATGAAAATGACAGTCTTAACTTTACTTAAAGGGAAGAAAAGGTCATTTGTATGGTGGTGGCCTTTTACAGAATGCAAATCAAGGACAGCTGAGCGCAAAGTGAAATGTCTCTCCTGACCTCTGGTGATCTTGTATTGCAGGGTGTGAGAACCATACAAGCATACAGTACATTGCACTGTTTTGTAAGAATTTAATATTTGATCAAGGAAAAAATTGGACAATGTAAGGATACTGAAAATACTGGACAATGTAAGGAATACGTGGAAGAATACTGGACAATGTAAGGATACTGACAAATATGCGACAATGTAAGGAATACTGAAAATACTGGACAATGTAAGGAATACTGAAAATACTGGACAATGTAAGGAATACTGAAAATACTGGACAATGTAAGCACTACTGGACAATGTAAGGAATACTGCATTTTTTTATTCATCATACATTGACCACACTGCTGTTCTGACACACTGATGCACTGAACCGAACTAAGGTCATCATGGGTGAAATCTACCTCAAAAACACTGATGTAGAAAATCGCTGATCCATATCTTATTTAGCGACTATCTATGCCTTGAACTATCACAGTATTTTAAGTTTGACATTGAATAACGACTTATCCTTACAGCCAACAGGATTGCACTGGCTTTTACAATGGACTCTTTAGGCATGAGGCTTCCCCTTCGATTTTRCCTCTTATTTTCTGCCCCAAATCACTGTGGCGTAAAAGAGAAGAGGAGAAGTGTATCCTCCCACTAAGAGACATGGTGTGATTCCCAGAACAGGAAAGACAGAGGAGTTAAATTTCCCCAGAGGGCCACACACACAGGGGTTCCTCCCCGCTGTCCTGGATCAGAGCTCAGGAGGACAAAATGAAAAAGTCCTCTGTGACCGACAGGCCAATAAAAACCATAGCAACCAATCCTTCCACACGTCACTGGAAGGGAAGTATTCTATGAGACGTTGTAGGCTACAAACATAGAAATATACTGAATAGAGAGGGCATCTCCATTCAAGTCGATGATGGCATAATGGGTGGATGGCAGCCATTTTGAGTGTTTCCTTGCCAGGAAGTAGATGCAGGAAATGTACCCTTCAATCTGTGCTGTGATTTGTTGAGTCAACTCAACTGACATTACAAAAAATATATTACATTGCATGAGCAACATCAGTTAGCATAATTTGAATGAACATTCTACATTACTATGGCAATCCAGCATGGTCCCAGTTGGTATTAAATAGAAAGTTGCGGCCCCGCCCGCCAGTGGGGAAACCAATCTTTGGTTACCTTGATTACCCAATTGGCTCACAGATAAAAAGGTCACATTTAAATGTTTTCCACACACACAGCTACAGTATGTGAAGCCTACTTGGACACGGGGCCCCCACAATTTCCCACTCTTCCACACCGAATAGCCTGGAGCCACAGGATTCTTCTCGCAGGCTCTATTTCCCTACGTGGGAGCATTGCAAACCCTAGGTCAGGATTTATTTTGACCTGGTTACATGTATATTGAACAACACAGCAGCTTTTCAGCATGTTCTGTTATTTCTGTATAACAAAAAAAATAATACAACGGGAAAGAATGTTTGTTTTCCTCAATTTGTGGGCGGGGTCGAGGGGAATTCCTTATTATTARGTGAATACCGACTGGGAATATCAGTTGTTATGCAACTGGTGGTTCTAATCCTGAATGCTGATTGGTTAAATGCGCATTCCAGACGTTGTTTATTCCATAAGGTACCACCGGCTAAATATAAACTCAGCAAAAAAAGAAACGCCCCATTTTCAGGACCCTGTCGTTCAAAGATAATTTGTAATCCAAATAACTTCACAGATCTTCATTGTAAAGGGTTTAAACACTGTTTCCTATGCGTTCACATGACACCATGAACAATTAATGAACATGCACCTGTGGAACGGTCATTAAGACACTAACAGCTTACAGACGGTAGGCAATTAAGGTCACAGTTATGAAAACTTAGGACACTAAAGAGGCCTTTCTAATGACTCTGAAAAAACACCAAAAGAAAGATGCTGGGTCCCTGCTCATCTGTGTGAACGTGCCTTAGGCATGCTGCAAGGAGCATGAGGACTGCAGATGTGGCCAGGGCAATAAATTGCAATGTCCGTACTGTGAGACGCCTAAGACAGCAGTACAGGGAGACAGACCGACAGCAGTGATTGTCCTCGCAGTGGCAGACCACGTGTAACACACCCTGACAGGATCGTACATCCGAACATCACACCTGTCGGACAGGTACAGGAGGGCAACAACAGCTGCCCGAGTTACACCAGGAATGCACAACTCCTCCATCAGTGCTCAGACGTTCTGCAATAGGCTGAGAGAGGCTGGATGAGGGCTTGTAGGCCTGTGTAGTAAGGCAGGTCCTCACCAGACATCACAGGCCAACAACATCACCTATGGGCACAAACCCACCGTCGCTGGCCCAGACAGGACTGGCAAAAAGTGCTTTTCACTGACAAGTCGCGGTTTTGTCTCTTCAGGGGGTGATGGTCGGATTTGCGTTTATTGTCGAAGGAATGAGCGGTACACCGAGGCCAGTACTCTGGAGCGGGATCGATTTGGAGGTGGAGGTCCGTCATGGTCTGTGACGGTTGTTCACAGCATCATCGGACTGAGCTTGTTGTCATTCAGGCAATATCAGTGCTGTGCGTTACAGGAAACACCCTCCTCTCTCATCTGGTACCCTCCTGCAGGCTCATCTCTGACATGACCCTCCAGCATGACAATGCCACTAGCCATACCGCTCGTTCTGTGCATGATTTCCTGCAAGATAGGAATGTCAGTGTTCTGCCCATGGCCAGCGAAGACCCGGATCTCAATCCCATTGAGCACGTCTGGGACCTTTTGGTCGGAGGTGAGGGCTAGGACAATTCCCCCATAAATGTCCGGGACTTGCAGGTGCCTTGGTGGAAGAGTGGGGTAACATCTCACAGCAAGAACTGGAAACTCTGGTGCAGTCCATGAGGAGGAGATGCAATGCAGTACTTAATGCAGCTGGTGGCCAAAATCAATCAAAGTTATTTGTCACGTGCGCCAAATACAACAGGTGTAGACCTTACAGTGAAATGCTTACTTACAGGCTCTAACCAATAGTGCAAAAAAGGGTGTGTGTTATAGGTAAGTAAAGAAATAAGACATTTGAAAATAAGAGTAGCAAGGATATTACAGACACCGGTTAGTCAGGCTTATTGAGGTAGTATGTACATGTAGGTATGGTTAAAGTGATGATATATGATGAACAGAGGAGTAGCAGTAGTGTAAAAAGAGGGGTTGGCGGGAGGTGGGACACAATGCAGATAGCACGGTTAGCCAATGTTGCAAGAGCACTGGTTGGTCGGGCCAATTGAGGTAGTATGTACATGAATGTACAGTTAAAGTGCCTAGCATATAAGAAAACAGAGAGTAGCGCAGTGTAAAAGAGGGTGGGGGGGGGGGGTACACAATGCAAATAGTGGCGGTAACCATTTGATTACTGTTCAGGAGTCTATGGCTTGGGGTAAAAACGTTTGAAAAGCCTTTTTGTCCTTTGTATCTGGCCACACCAGATACTGACTGTTACTTTTGATTTTGACCCCCCCTTGTTCAGGGACACATTATCCCATTTCTGTTAGTCACATATCTGTGGAACTGTTCAGTTTAAGTCTCAGTTTTTGAATCTTGTTATGTCATACAAATATTTACACATGTTAAGTTTGCTGAAAATAAACGCAGTTGGCAGTGAGAAGACGTTTATTTTTTTGCTGCGATCATGACATTAAAATGCCTATTTCAAATCAAACTAAACTTTATTTGTCACATGTGCCGAATACAACAAGTGGAATTGTGATACAGGGATTTATAATTAAATAATCTGTCTGTAAACAATTCTTGGAAAAATGACTTGTGTCATGTGCAAAGTAGATGTCCTAACCGACTTGCCAAAACTATAGTTTGTTAACAAGAAATTTTGGAGAGGGTTGAAAAAACAAGTTTTAATGACTCCAACCTAAGTGTATGTAAACTTCCGACTTCAAAATAAAAGTAATTGTTTTCCCCACAGCAGCCTCAAACTGGATTAAATTACTGAGTAACAAACAAAAGACAGATAAAATTAGAAATTGAAATTGGGACTACAACTCACAGTCATCAATCTTCCTTTTAAACCTTTGTTAATAAAAAAAATTGATACTATAATTTCGACCTTTATTTAACCAGGTAGGCTAGTTGAGAACAATTTCTCATTTACAACTGCGACCTGGCCAAGATAAAGCAAAGCAGTGCAACACAAACAACAACACAGAGTTACACATGGAATAAACAAACATACAGTCAATAATACAATAGAAAAAGTCTATATACAGTGTGTGCAAATGAGGTACGATAAGGGAGGTAAGGCAATAAATAGGCCATAGTGGCGAAATAATTACAATATAGCAATTAAACACTGGAGTGATAGATGTGCAGAAGATGAGTGTGCAAGTAGAGATACTGGGGTGCAAAGGAGCAAAATAAATATAATAAATAACTGTATGGGGATGAGGTAGTTAGATGGGCTATTTACAGATGGGCTATGTAGGTGGTGCAGTGATCTGTGAGCTGCTCTGACAGCTGGTGCTTAAAGCTAGTGAGGAAGATATGAGTCTCCAGCTTCAGGGATTTTTGCAGTTGGTTCCAGTCATTGGCAGCAGAGAACTGGAAGGAAAGGCGGCCAAAGGAGGCATTGGCTTTGGGGTTGACCAGTGAAATATACCTGCTGGAGCGCGTGCTACGGGTGGGTGCTGCTATGGTGACCAGTGAGCTGAGATAAGGCGGGGATTTACCTAGCAGAGACTTACAGATGACCTGGAGCCAGTGGGTTTGGCGACAAATATGAAGCGAGGGCCAGCCAACGAGAGCATACAGGTTACAGTGGTGGGTAGTATATGGGGCTTTGGTGACCAAACAGATGGCACTGTGATAGACTGCATCCAATTTGCTGAGTAGAGTGTTGGAGGCTATTTTGTAAATGGCATCACCGAAGTCAAGGATCGGTAGGATAGTCAGTTTTACGAGGGTATGTTTGGCAGCATGAGTGAAAGATGCTTTGTTTGCGAAATAGGAAGCCGATTCTAGATGTAATTTTGGATTGGAGATGCTTAATGTGAGTAGTTGTCCACATATTCTCAGTCAGAGCCGTCCAGAGTAGTGATGCTGGATGGGCYGGCAGGTGTGGGCAGCGATTGGTTGAAGAGCATGCATTAAGTTTTTCTTGAATTTAAGAGAAGTTGGATGCCACGGAAGGAGAGTTGTATGGCATTGAAGCTCATCTGAAGGTTAGTTAACACAGTGTCCAAAGAAGGGCCAGAAGTGTACAGAATGGTGCCGTCTGCGTAGAGGTGGATCAGAGGATCACCAGCAGCAAAAGCGACATCATTGATGTATACAGAGAAAAGAGTCGGCACGAGAATTGAACCCTGTGGCACCCCCATAGAGACTGCCAGAGGTCCGGACAACAGGCCCTCCGATTTGACACCCTGAACTTTGTCTGAAAAGTAGTTGGTGAACCAGGAGAGGCAGTCATTTGAGAAACCAAGGCTGTTGAGTCTGCCGATAAGAATTTGGTGATTGACAGAGTTGAAAGCCTTGGCCAGGTTGATGAATACAGCTGCACAGTATTGTCTCTTATCGATGGTGGTTATGATATCGTTTAGGACCTTGAGCATGGCTGAGGTGCACCCATGACCAGTTAGGAAACCAGATTGCATAGCGGAGAAGGTACGGTGGAATTCGAAATGGTCAGTGATCTGTTTGTTAACTTGGCTTTAAAATACCTTAGAAAGGCAGGGTAGGAAAGATAGAGGTCTGTAACAGTTTGGGTCTAGAGTGTCTCCCCCATTGAAGAGGGGGATGACCACGGCAGCTTTCCAATCTTTGGGGATCTCAGACGATACGAAAGAAAGGTTGAACAGGCTAGTAATAGGGGTTGCAACAATTTCCGTGGCTAATTTTCGAAATAGAGGGTCCAGATTGTCTGGCCCTGCTGATTTGTAGGGGTCCAGATTTTGTATCTCTTTCAGAACATCAGCTTTCTGGATTTGGGTGAAGGAGAAATGGGGAAGGCTTGGGCAAGTTGCTGTGGGGGGTGCAGGTCTGCTGGTAGGGGTAGCCAGGTGGAAAGCATGGCCAGCCGTTGAAAAATTCTTATTGAAATTCTCAATTATCGTGTATTTATCGGTGGTGACAGTGTTTCCTAGCCTCAGTGCAGTGGGCAGCTGGGAGGAGGTGCTCTTATTCTCCATGGACTTTAGAGTGTCCCAGAACATTTGGAGTTAGAGCTACAGGATGCAAATTTCTGTTTGAAAAAGCTAGCCTTTGCTTTCCTAACTGCTTGTGTATACTGGTTCCTAACTTCCCTGAAAAGTTGCATATCGCAGGGGCTATTTGATTCTAATGCAGTACGCCACAGGATGTTTTTGTGCTGGTCAAGGGCAGTCAGGTCTGGAGTGAAACAAGGGCTATATATCTGTTTCTGGTTCTACATTTTTTGAAAGTGGCATGCTTATTTAAGATGGTGAGGAAGGCACTTTTAAAGAATAACCAGGCATCCTCTACTGACGGAATGTGGTCAATATCCTTCCAGGATACCCGGGACAGGTCGATTAGAAGGGCCTGCTCGCTGAAGTGTTTTAGGGAGCGTTTGACAGTGATGAGGGGTGGCCGCTTGACCGCAGACCCATTACGGACGCAGGCAATCAGGCAGTGATCGCTGAGATCCTGGTTGAAGACAGCACAGGTGTATTTGGAGGGCAGGTTGGTTAGGATAATATCTATGAGGGTGCCCGTGTTTACGGATTTGGGGTTGTACCTGGTGGGTTCATTGATCATTTGTGTGAGATTGAGGGCATCTACCTTAGATTGTAGGATGGCCAGGGTGTTAAGCATGTCCCAGTTTACGTCACCTAACAGCACGAGGTCTGTTGATAGATGGGGGGCAATCAATTCACATATGGTGTCCAGGGCACAGCTGGGGGCAGAAGGTGGTCTATAGCAAGCGGCAATGGTGAGAGACTTGTTTCTGGAAAGGTGGATTTTTAAAAGTAGAAGCTCAAATAGTTTGGGCACAGACCTGGATAGTAAGACAGAACTATGCAGGCTATCTCTGCAGTAGATTGCCACTCTGCCCCCTTTGGCAGTTCTATCTTGTKGGAAAATGCTATAGTTATGGAAATGTTAGGGTTTTTGGTGGTCTTCTTAAGCTAGGATTCCGACATGGCTAGGACATCCGGGTTGGCAGAGTGTGCTAAAGCAGTGAATTAAACAAACTTAGGGAGGAGGCTTCTAATGTTAACATGCATGAAACCAAGGCTTTTACGGTTACAGAAGTCAATAAATCAGAGCGCCTGGGGAATGGGAGTGGAGCTTGGCACTGCAGGGCCTGGATTAACCTCTATATCACCAGAGGAACAGAGGAGGAGTAGGATAAGGGTACGGCTAAAGGCTATAAGAACTGGTCGTCTAGTACGTACGGAACAGAGAGTAAAAGGAGCATGTTTCTGGGCACGGTAGAATAGATTCAAGGCACAATGTACAGACAAAGGTATGGTAGGATGTGAATACAGTGGAGGTAAACCTATGCATTGAGTGATGATGAGAGATATTGGCTCTAGAAACATCATTTAAACCAGGTGAGGTCACCGCAAGTGTGGGAGGTGCAATTAAAGGGTTAGCTAAGGCGTATTGAGCAGGGCTGGAGGCTCTACAGTGAAATAAGGCAATAATCACCAACCAGAACAGCAATGGACAAGGCATATTGACATTAGGGAGAGGCATGCGTAGCCGAGTTATCATAGGGGTCCAGTGAGTAGCTCGGCGGGCTGGAGAAACGGCGATTCAGACAGCTAGTGGACCGGGGCTAGCAAGCTAGCAGAAGGGCCTTAGAGGGACGTTGCAACGGAAGAAGTCTTTTGTAGCGCCTTCGTGCTGTTACTGTCGGCATACCAGTCGTGATGGATCGGCAGAGCTCCGTGTGGTAAAAGGGTCCAGGCCTTTTGGCAAAACACGGAATAAAATAACTTGTCCGATGGGCCTCTTCAGCTACAGTTCGATATGCTCTAGACAGCTAGCGGGCCGTGGCTAGCAGGCTAGCAGATGGGCATTCAGAGGACGTCGCGACGGAGGAGCCAGTTGAAAAAAACCCTCGGGCAGATTACGTCGGTAGTCCAGTCGTGATGAATCTTCGGGGCTCCGTGACGTCAGTAAAAGGGGTCCAGGCCATTTGCAAAATAGGTATTGTAGCACAAGGAGTGGCTGATGGACCTCTTTGGCTAGTCAGGAGATGGGAGATGGGCCTTTCCGGGAGATGGGCCTAGCAAAGGCTAGCTCCAGGCTAATTGGTTCTTGCTTCGGGACAGCGACGTATAACAGCTCGGATAGCAGGTCATCGGCTAGCAGCTCGGAAAGCAGCTAGCTAGCTGCAATGATCTAGGTGAAAAGGTTCAGAGCTTGCGGTAGGAATCTGSAGATAGGAGAAAAATAAGTCCAATTTGCTCTGGTTTGATTCGCGCTGTGCAGACTGGTAAGAGTTGTTCGGGCTAAAGGTTAGCTGATGACCGCTAGCAGTGGCTAGCTGACTACTAGCTAGTAGCTAGTTAGCTGGCTAGCTACTGTTGGGGGTTCCAGTTCAAAAGTAAAGAAAATAGCAGATCCATACCAGATTGGGTGAGGCGGATTGCGGAGAGTATGTTGAAGTTGAGGTTATGAAAAAAAATATTTTTTAAATATGCGAAGGTAAAATATATAAAAAGATATATACACGGGACACGACAAGAAGACGACTAACACGTCTGACTGCTACGCCATCTTGGAAACAAGACAGTTAATGAGAATAATGTGAGAATTATTCAAATGCAGATGTAGGATCTTAATCTGAGCGAGTTTGCTCAAAAATACAAAAATACTTGTCCAGCAGGAAATGTTAATTAATATGTGGATTATAATTCATGGAAATGTTTGTGTGGACTGATACATTTTTGGGAAATAAAATGTATCCTGCAACAGGGTGATCAAAATAAAGATCCTACATCTGTATGCAATCATTTTCTTCTGAGATAACGGATGGTCTTCAAGTGTCTCTGGTCCAGGATGGAAAGCTCCGTGGATGTGATAGGCCTATATACATTCACAATGTATGCACTCACTAGCCTATTGTACGTCGTTCTGGATAAGAGTGTCTGCTAAATTACAAAAACTTTGAAAGCAAAAATGTAAATACACCCCGGCCCACATTCCTGTAAAGACTGAGGTATGAGTTGGGACCTCATGATTAAGTGGTAAGGCGTGAATAAAAGGACAAAGGGATATTTATGAGTGTACGGTTGTTGACTCAAATGAATGGGCTGTCGCAGATGTTCTGCCAGAGGTAAATTAATTATTAATCTGGAATTTTCTCAATGTTGCTTTTGTGTCTACCCCTCATCTTTCATCCAACGGCTATATTTTAAATGTTTTTAATTTTTCAAATGTATTTAACCTTTATTTAACTAGGCAAGTCAGTTAAGTATAAATTGTTATTTACAATGACGGTCTACCCCTGCCAAACCCGGACAACGCTGTGCCAATTGTGGGCCAATTATATCGAAGGTGTCCTGTTTCTTCGTTCATTTCTAAACAACATGATGGAAACAGTGTCGTGGAATTTGCATTTGCATGAATAAAAGTGGCAAATGAGGGTAAATTAGTCATGTCTGACTGCCTACTATGGGACTGTAAATAAAGCATTTTCAGAATTGTAAATAAAGCATTTTTTGTTAGCTGTGTGAGAAAAAAATGTATTCAAATTTTTACATTACTAGTTAATGTTGGTGTCTTCTGGTGTCCTGCGCCCAAGGGATGACCATTTATTACAGTTCCAAACATAGTCATGGGTTGACAGAGCTTTGTGCACATATTGTACACTGACGGGATAGTAACAAAGAAACAATGAGTAAACATATATAGACACTTGACACCAAACTGATTATTATCCAGTTTTGATTGATACTCCATGTGTTAGACAGTTGTCACACATGGAGTACTAAAAGGTTATAAAAATGAAACATTGAAAACTGAAAACAGTTTAATAACCCACGTCTCCATAACCCATATCTCCGTAATCCATGTCCACATAACCCATGTCTCCACAACATGTCTCCATTACCCATGTCTCCATAACCCATGTCTCCACAACCCATGTCTCCATAGAACACTTCTCTACAACCCATGTCTCTACAACCCATGTCTCCATAACCCATGTGTCTACAACCCATGTGTCTACAACCCATGTCTCTATAACCCATGTCTACACAACACATGTCTCCATAGCCCACTTCTCTACAACCCATGTCTCTACAAGACATGTCTCCATAACCCATGTCACTACAACCCATATCTTCATAACCCATGTTCTCAATAACCCATGTCTCTACAACCCATGTCTCCATAACCCCATGTCCTCCATAACCCATGTCTCTACAACCATGTCTCCATAAACCATGTCTCTACAACCCATATTTCATAACCCATGTGTCTACAACCATGTCTCCATAACCCATGTCTCTACAACCCATATCTTCATAACCCATGTCTCTACAACCCATGTCCTCATAACCCATGTCTCCATAAACCATGTCTCTACATCCATGTCTCTACAACCCTTGTCTCCATAACCGATGTCTCTATAACCCAATGTCTCTACACCCATGTATCCATAACCCATGTCTCTACAACCCATGTCTCCATAAACCATGTCTCTACAACCATGTCTCTATAACCATGTCCCTACAATCCATGATTCTATAACCCATGTCTCTATAAGCTATGTCTCTATAACCCATGTCTACACAACACATGTCTCCATAGCCCACTTCTCTACAACCCATGTCTCTACAAGACATGTCTCCATAACCCATGTCACTATAACCCTGTGTCTCTACAACCCATATCTTCATAACCCATGTCTCCATAACCCATGTCTCCATAACCCATGTGTCTACAATCCATGTCTCTATAACCCATGTCTCTACAACCCATGTCTCCACAACCCATGTCTCTACAACCCATGTCTCTATAACCCATGTCTCTACACCCATGTCTCCATAACCCATGTCTCCATAACCCATGTCCTCATAACCCTGTCCCATAACCCATGTCTCCACAACCCATGTCTCATAACCCATGTCTCCACAACCCATGTCTCCATAAACCATGTCTCTACAACCCATGTCCTATAACCCATGTCTCCACAACCCATGTCCTCCATAACCATGTCTCTACAACCCATGTCTCTATAACCCATGTCTCTAAACCCACTGTCTCTATAACCCATGTCCCTACAATCCATGTCCCTACAACCCATGTCTCCATAACCCATGTCCTCCAAGACCCATGTCCCTCATAACCCATGTCTCTACAACCCATGTCTCCATGCGGCCTCTGCCCGGGAAATCACATTACATTTGCCCATTTTCATCAGCCCTTCCTAGACATGTAAGATCATATGTGGACTGTCACAATTTATTTTGTCTGGTACAAGAAGCGTATTGCTGGGAGACATGGGTTGGTAAAGAACAGACAGTGAAGTGGTTCACAGCATCAAAAGGTATCTGTCCTAAAGAAGCCCGCTTTAGAAGGATATTATTTACATCTGTGAAACATAAACACCCACTTACTGTATATCTTACCGCTAGAACGGAGCATTTGAGCTCAATTACAATTCACATACACTAGTTTGTTGTAAGAGGGTCTCCAAAACATTCTATTGCACACAGTTGCAGCATTTATATACATGGGCACACAGTAAGTGATAGTGATGGGCGAAAACATGTATACAGTTACATATTGGGATGTATCGTATCGTTTTGACATTATCGGAATATTATTTTTGCCCTGGTTGCCTGTACTTGCACTAAAACAACAGTATTTTTCCTTCTGTAGCTTGTTCTCCATCTTTTTAAATAGGGAGCCAATTTGTTTTCAGCACTTTTGACTGATCAAAACTTGTTTTCTCATGTCTCTCTCTGGTCCCTCTGCAGCAGACATATAGTGAGCAATATGTTTGGAACATCGAATCGCAATACATATAGAATTGTGAGAATCGTAAGAATCGCAATACATATTGTATCTGCACCTAAGTATCGTGAGGTCCCTGGCAAATCCCAGCCCTAGTTAATGACTGTATCAGTGAGTGATTGTGTTGAAGAGATAACCATGGCAGTTCATGTCTAGAACACAAGTGTGCAGCACATCCACTGACGCATACTCAAGATTACTCTCTGCTTCACTGTGCATGTCCATCGAATTGGATAGAATATAGGCTAAGATTAGGAATTTAGAATCGTCAGGCCCTGACGTGGTATAGTAATATTGATTCAATCAATACATGGATTGATTCAACTAAACTCTGAACTAGTCAACTTCCTGTGACTCTGACTCATCGGCCACTGATGTACAGTTTGATGAATGATGCTTTGGTTCATACACTGGCTACTTTATTGAATTTGCTGTGTAGCCTACAGCGATGATTGGTTGATTGTGTTTACAATGTCACCTGGCATGGCTGGAATGATTAATCATTATGGCACATGGGTATCCATATGAGGCAACTATATTCCAATCAAATACAATTTTATTCGTCACATGCTTCGTAAACAACAGATGTAGACGAACAGTTAAATGTTTACTTACGTGCCCTTCTCAACAATGCCGATGTAAAGTAGAGAAATAATAGAAAAGTAAAACAGGTCATGTTAAAAGTAATAATAAATACACAATGAGTAACAATAACTTGTCTATATAGACGGGGTACCAGTACCGAGTCAATGTGCAGGAGTACAAAGTAATTGAGGTAGATATGTACATATACTGTAGGTAGGGGTAACGTGACTAGGCAACAGGATAGATAATACACAGTAACAGCAGCGTATGTGATGAGTCAAAAGAGTTCGTGCAAAAAGCGTCAATGCAGATAATCCGGGTAGCTATTGGTTAACTACAGTATTTAACTAACTATTTAGCAGTCTTATGACTTGGTGGTAGAAGCTGTTCAGGTTCCTGTTGGTTCCAGACTTGGTGCATCGGTACCGCTTGCTGTGCGGTAGCAGAGAGAACAGTCTATGACTTGGGTGGCAGGAGTCTTTGACAATGTTGAGGGCCTTCTTCTGACACCGCCTGGCATAGAGGTTCTGACACCGCCTGGCATCTCTCAGAGCTCGGCCCGAGAGATGTACAGGGCCGTACGCACTACCCTCTGTAGCGCCTTGCAATTGGATGCCAAGCAGTGTCCATAACAAGCGGTGATGCAGCCAGTCAAGATGCTCTCAATGGTGAAACTGCAGACATTTTTGAGGATCTGAGGGCCCATGCAGAATCTTTTCGGCCTCCTGAGGAGGAAGAGGCGTTGTCTGGCCTTCTTCGCGACTGTGTTGGTGTGTATGGACCATGATAATTCCTTAGTGATGTGGACACCGAGGAACTTGAAGCTATCGCCCAACTCCACTAAAGCCCTGTCGATGTGGATGGGGGCGTGCTCGGCCCTCCGTTTCCTGTGGTCCAAGATCCGCTCCTTTGTCATACCTGTTTGATAGGGTAGAAACTCTGCTCACGTAACATAGAAATGCCATTCACAATTCATGGCTCTTCAATATTCAAATGGGGCATGAAAAATGCATCGGTTCCAATACAATTACCAGAAATATCCATGCATATGCAGACATTTATAAGACACCTAGATACCTGATTGGACTCCTATTATAATCTCTCTACAGAGCCTCACTGAAACATGATAGACAGCAACACACGTCCTTGGACATAAAGTACGGGAACATGTTCATTGTTCTTCAACACGTGTGTGTTACCATGACAGCATGTGACATTTACCAGAATAAAATAAAGTCGAGGGATACTACTGTTTGTGTGTGTTGCATGTGTGCATGCATGTGTGTGTGTGTGTGTGTGTGTGTGTGTGTG
>NC_036863.1:3322775-3382930 GCF_002910315.2 Salvelinus sp. IW2-2015
CCTCATTTAGTCGGAGCACGTAAACTTAAATACCATTGGACGCTTCCTATTACTGATTTCTCTCTCCTCTGTCGTGTGTGTGGTGGTGTGTGTGTGTGTGTGTGTGTGTGTTGATTGTGTGTGTGGTGTGTGTGTGTGTGTGTTTGTACAGTAACTGCCAAAAAAAAAGAAACACCCAACATAAAGTCTCAATTAGTCGTTAGGGAGTTGGGCTACCAATAGGGAGTTGGGCCACCAACAGGGAGTTGGGCCACCAACAGGGAGTTGGGCCACCAACAGGGCGTTGGGCCACCAATAGGGAGTTGGGCCACCAATAGGGAGTTGGGCCACCAACATGGCGTTGGGCCACCAATAGGGCGTTGGGCCACCATAAGCCAGAACAGCTTCAATGTATTTTACCATTTTACCAAGTGTCTGGAACTCTATTGGAGGGATTCTTCCACAGTAAATTCCCTAATTTTGTGTTTAGTTGATGGTGGTGGAAAACTATGTCTCCCTTAAGTGTTCAATTGGGTTGAGATCTGGTGACTGAGACACATACGTACACCCTTTAAACCCCCTATGAGAGAGAGAAAGAGAGAGAGAGAGAGATTTTGGAGAACATCTGGAACAGCTTGGTTTCTTTGGCCTACAGGCTACAGGTTTGATTGCCATATGGCTGTGTGCTATGTACAGTATTGAATATTCAATATGGAAAGCATATCTCGTTCCAGAGTTTATGCAGTAAAGTGCAAGTGCCTCGGAAATGCTGACGTGATTACTTCCAGTCCAGTGGTTCAGAGATCAGAGTGCCCTTTGCAGTGCTCAACCTGAGGGTAACGTGATGTCATGATGTCTTAAGCCCTGTTTATACCTGGTGCTAACATGGGTCATTTGTCCTGATCTTGTCTACATTCTGATTGTGTCCACATTTCCAGAAATGTGTCTACACATGGTATTAAATGTGTCTGTTATCCGTCCACTGTGTCTGCATTGTGACCAGATTTCCTGGTCCCTTTCAAATTATTTCACAGCTATTCTTTCAAAATAATATTTATTTATTTATTGTAAGACACATATTGATGTAATCAGTCAATTTTTCCACCTGTTAATAATTATGATGTAAATGGTTTCTCTGTCCAGATCTGTCTACACTTGTAAGATATCCAAACACAATGCGTGTCTGACTACCTCCGGAGGTGGGCAGGAAGATCTGATCACAATCAYATCACAATGTGTATTTTGATTGTCTACACGTGTCTGAAAATGTAGGCACAATCAGAACAAGATGACAAGACAAAGGACGCAAGTTATAACCAGGTATAAATGGGGCAAGTGATGTCAGGACAAGAAGAGATTAAAGACAGTCAAACGGAGGATTGACAACCTTATCGTTTTAATCGAGAGATACTTTCGCTGTTCAGAAATACCAGTCAAAGAGCTAACCCAGATATGCTTAAAAAAGCAATTTATTTTTGCTGCAAATAAGGGTTTATTTTTGTCACCAGATGGTGCAAATTCAAATCTATTTTAGGACAGTGCTTCTAGGCTGGAACCAAGGCATAAGAACTATGTATCAGGAGCAACAAGCTTGATTTGATAAGCATGAAAAACATGCTGTACTTTTTAAATGCAAAACGTGCTTCACAGAGGTTTAGCTCACTGACAGATTATGTCTCTCTTGTTACATTTTTTGGGACACACACACACACAAAGATATTTATAGTCGCAGACTGATATTTTCTAGTTGCAGCTAAATCCCACTGATTATAGGAAGCCTGTTCTGTTCAACATGCATGATGCACTGAACAGGATATTGCTATGCTACAGATCCACTGCAGGTTTGATAGACACAGTCATGAGAGAAAGAGGATAGTCATGTATTTCCATGGATTATCACACTTTACACAAGTGTGATCAAGCTGGGAGAAGACACCACTCTTAACCCCCACTCACCAATCTATCACAGCAATCTTATTCAATCACATCATGATACTCTTACAGATGTAGGATTTTAATTTGATCACCCTGTTGCAATGCAGGAAACGTGTAATGTCTTTGAGTTTTAAAAAGGCTTCTGAAGTTTGTAATRTCCGCTTTGTAATTTCAGACTTGATTTTCCCTTACGAAAAAAGTATCAACCCCTGCAATTAATTATAATCCACATAATAATTGAAATGTCCTGTTGCTGCAGGATTCTTTTCATGCTGTAGCAAACTGTCAGCCTGTAAGCAGAAAAAACCTGCACTGATTACAATCTTTGGAGTACTGTCAAAGAGACGTAGGTCCTACTGGCTACTAACTGACGGTTTAGCTCACTGTGGTGTACGCTGTAGACCGGGGCTCTGGTTGATGTCTCATCCATGCTTGGATACCAGGCTTCTACTATCGTGCTTCTCCCAGAATGTGTCCCAAATAGCACCCTATTCACTATACAGTGCACAACAGTATATAGGGAATGGGGTGCCATTTGCCTGCAATGCCCCTATGGGCCGTGTTCAAAAGTAGTGCACTATATAGYAAATAGGCTCTCGTAAACAGACATGCACAACATTAATGGTATAGTAACGTATGTCAAGGCTCTGGTGACCTGCCATGATATCTAAGTGGCCATCCTGGGCTAAACTGGGGCTTGTATTCCACAAAGCACTCCATTCACCTCTCCTATCCTGACAAGTCCGCAAAGGTCCATGACCCCTATCAACCAGCCACTTACATTTCTGTCACACCTGTCGGTCTGTGGGAGATACGYACAGTCATTGCATAATATTGACCTCTTTGTCTGTGACCCCCACTGGGTTTCAACAGTCCCATGGTCATATTTGGAGCACAGTTCCAGCCATTATACACTTTTAGAAAAAAGGGTTCTAAAAGGGTTCTTCGGCTGTCGCCATAGGAGAACCCTTCTTGGTTCTAGATACAACCCGTGTAGAATCTAAGGTAGCATCACATGTAGTAAGACTCTTAGAAAGGTTCTACAGATGAACCCAAGGCTTATTCAAAAGATTCTTTATGGGACACTGAAGACCATAAAGGGTATTTCTATGGACACTGATAAAAAACCAATAAAAGGGGTTCTTCTATGCGGACAGCACTGAAGCGAACGATAAGCAAACTAAAGGGGTTATTCGTATGGACAGCTGTGAGGAAACCAATCAAAGGTGTTCTATGGAACAGCGTTGAAAACCCACAAAAGGGTTATTTCTAATGGGGACAGCTGAAAACCAAAAAGAGGTTCTTGCTAGGGACAGCTGAAGAAGAGAAGAACGCATCAAAGGGTTCTTCTTAAGGGACAGCTGAAGAACCATAAAAGGTCCTAGAGTAGCCGCTGTAATTTTCTAATTGGTCTATATGTACCACATGGCTTTGGTGGAATATCACAAAGAACATTACAAGATCGAGGTCTATTTCTGTAATAAAATATCAACAATGATCTAGAATTTGAAACATGTATGGACCCAGATACAGACGACTGAATACGTATCTTTTGTCACTTGTTGTAGAAGAGGTGATAATTAGCTATGGTCTGTAGCAGCAGGGGGGTAAATTGGCATTCACTAAAATAATCTGACTTTAACCCTGTTCAGCTGTCTCACAGTCTGCCACCAATAGTTGCATGTCTGGATTTCATAAGCAGTGAAAACACATACTGTACAATACAGTACATACAGTACAGCACGATACAGTACATACAGTTAAAGTACATACAAGATACATAGAAGTAAATACAGTAGAGTAAATTACAGATTACAGTATAAGTACATACAGATACAACAGACGATACAGTATGTCAGTCATCAGATCAGCATACGTACATACAGACATAGGACAGTAAACAGTAATGAGATACATACAGTACATACAGTAATTAGTCCATCAACAGTAATGCTCAACAGTAACATACAGTACATGACAGTAACATAATGCAGTAACATACAACGTACATACATGACAGTACATAGCAGTACATGCGACAGTACATACAGTACATACAGTACATACAGTGCACAAGTACCAGTACACAGTAAAGTACATACGATGCAGTACATACAGATACAGACATACAGTACTATACAGTCGACAATATACAGTACAGTACATACTATAGTACAGTACTACTACAGTACATAGAGTACATCAGTACATACATACAGTACATACATTCAGTATGCTAACAGTGACATACAGTACATGACATAACATACTCAGTAGATACAGTACATACGATACATACAGACATACAGTAGGTACATACAGTACATACAGGATATTACAGTACAGTACATACAGTACATACAGTACATTACATACAGTAGAGTACATACAGTGCATACAGTACAGTACATACAGTACAGTGCATACAGTACAGTACATACAGTACAGTACATACAGTACAGTACATACAGTACAACCTCATATTCAGACCAGATCTACCTCATATTGATACAGTGCAATAAACAGCAATAGATAAGAGCAAATAAGAGATGTCGTCACGTGCAGGTAATCAAAATATGCCTTATATGTTCCGAAATCAGATTTTATGGGGAATGCATTGAGTACATGTATTCTTCTCTGCCAATGATTGAAGTAGGTAACATGCCAAGTTGCTCGTGCTGCCCTGCCTGCTTGTCATCAGCGTTGTGTGCTCTGTGCTCTAGCTGGCCTCTAGGGAGGCCTCCTCTGACATCTTGTACAGACGAGGTGAGGCCAACCGGGCTAAATCCTTCCAATGCCCCAGTGGGGTCAGAGGAAGTTTCACCACCCAGTCCGCCTGCCCTCTGTCTCTGTGTCTCTGTGTGTCTCTCTGTGTGTCTCCCTGTGTATCTCTCTGTGTGTCTCTCTGTGTCTCTCTGTGTGTCTATGTGTGTCTCTGTGTGTCTCTGTGTGTCTCTGTGTGTCTCTGTGTGTCTCTGTGTGTCTCTGTCTCTGGCCCAACCGTCCGTCCGTCGCCTGCTGCATGATTTGTTGGTACTGACGTGTGAAACACTCTGCGTCACAAATGCCATGCTATTTCCTGCTTTTCACCAGAGTCCTAGTCAAAAGCCTTTTGGGACACAGCCCCTGTCTGCATTGTAAATCAGCGCTCCAGTACACAACTCTCTACACTACTCTCTACACTACTCTCCTGAGCTGAGGAAATGAACATGCTGGCTGTCTGACATTTTCTCCATTAGTGTCTTTGCTGGCAGACTCTACACACTCTACGAAGTAACTGATGCTGCTTACACCTCCAGTTGACATTGCAATTTTTTTTACGGCTGTCTATGGTGACAGCATCCATGCCGTGAGCGCAATTAGTGCACCTCGGCTTGTTAATGTTTTAAACATAAATTCTCTTATTAACTATCTTCCGTAATGATGGTGCCATTTTTTAGCTCTGCTGGCTACTTTGTGTACATATTACACAATGATTCATTAATATGGCACACAATTGATGATGCATTTAGGGAGTTCTCAATGATATCAATACATTACCAAAAATGCCCAAAGGTTATTAAGACAGATTTGCTGTTCACTGCAGTTTCAAGGATGAACATGTAGGATACTTTAGTGCAGCTACAAAACTGTATATAATTACAGCAAGTGCATATTCCTCTCACAGCTTACATTCTGGTAAACTGTGAGGGGTTAAACATGATTCAATTGTTTTGAGATAATGTCCATTTCATTTCAAACAGCAACAGTGTTTGAATGCACTCATCCCACCCGGAGTCAAATAGTTGTGACATTGAGAAGGCACTTTCAACACTGAATTATTCATCTCAAAGTCACATGAACGAATCAGGTATCGCCTGGTGAGGAACTACTACATGTGTAATGTAGTAGTCCCTCACCAGGCGATACCTGATTCGTTCAAAGGAGGAGTGGCGAAAGCAAACGATTTCTCAAATAGCTTTGTTACATAAGCCCAACGAATATACTTGAACTTGCTGACAAGGTCATCTAGGCTTGTGTAAAGGTCTAGGGCCTGGAGTCCTGAGATGAGTTTAGTCAATGTGAATGATGCACGACAGTGATGCTCAAGGCACCACGTCAGCCTGGCCAAGGGTTCACACAGCACTAGAACATTTCCTGTCTGACATTAAACTGTACATGTATATTTAAGACATGCAGTTACACAGACATCGACAAACTGTCTACTTAAAGGGAGTTTCAGATCATTTGACAAACTGTCTACTTAAAGGGAGTTTGGGATCGTTTGGGATCATCTTTGGAACATAGGGACCACGCGAATGATAGTGGAAAAACAATAACAAAGTCCTCTGGGGTGGTGATGTAGTGTAATTATGTCAAATGAAGTGTTGGGCCCAGGGGGGGGGGGGGGGGGCAGTGGTGCTCCTTCTCTCTCTCTTCTCTCTTCCTCTCTTCCTCTCTTTCTTCTTCTCTTCCTCTCTCTCCTCTCTCTTCCTCTCCTCCCACCTTTCCTCTCCTCTCTTCCTCTCCTCCTTCCTCTCTTTCTTTCCTCTCCTCTGATTCAGAGGGTTGGGTTAAATGTGGAAGACACATTCAGTTGAAGGCATTCAGTTGTAAACCGACTAGGTATCCCCCTTTCCCTTTCATTTTCCTTCTTCCTCTCTTCCTCCTCTCTCCTTCTCTCCTCATCTTCCCTTCATCATTCCTCCTACTCACTCTCTTCCTTCCTCTCTTCCTCTCCTCTCTTCCTCTCCTCTCCTCCTTTCTTTCTCTCCTCTCTTCCTCTCCTCTCCTCTCTTTCTCTCCTCTCTTCCTCTCCTCCTCTCTTTCTCTCCTCTCCTCTTCTCTCATTTTCTTTCTTCTCCTCGCAACAGTGTAAATATAGTGACTGTCCGTGATTCAACAGAAAGCATTTTTTTGTCTGAGAGGATGATAATCCGTCTGATAATCCTTCCTTCTGACATGAACCATACTCCTGGGCAAACTAATATGCACAAATGATCATGCTGTGCAGCAATGCAAATGCCATTCTCCTCCTGAGTCACACTATTCATTGGTCATTAAGATATTACTGTAGCTTCGGGGGCATGTGTGTTGAAAGGGGATGTCCAACCCAGAGAGCTTAATCCTACAGATGTAGGATTTTAATTTGAGCCAGTTTGCTACAACAGGAAGATTATCCTGCAGCAACAGGAAATGTGAACGATTTTGTGGATTACAATTAATGTACATTTCTGTAGGGGGAAATCAAGTCAGAAATTTCAAAGTGGAAATCACAAACTTCAGAAGCCTATTTAAACCTCAAATACAATACAAGTTAACATTTTAAAATTATCCTGCAACAGGGTGATCAAATAAAGATCCTACATCTGTATGGCACGACTGTTGATATGATGAATATTGAAATGGACAGATTTGCATGATAAAGTCTCCTCTCACGATGGTTAAGTTCTCATAATTAGGCTGGCTTTGGAGGTTTCATCAGCCTTTTGCAAAAAACGTCAATACCTTAATTTAAATTAATTTGTGTGCAGCCATCTGTAACCTATTTCCACATGGGGAGATGGTTCCTATTTCTGGTGAAATGAGTAGAGGGGATGGGGCTCACCAACCAAACCCCTGGTGTTTTCATTAGCAGGGCCCTGGGTCTGTACTCCTCCATGTGCAACTGGGTCCTAGACTTCCTGACGGGCCAACCCCAGGTGGGGAGGGTAGGCAACAACACCTCCGCCACGCTGATCCTCAATATGGGGGACCCCCAGGAGTGTGTGCTCAGCCCCCTCCTCCCTGTTCACCCATGACACCGTGGCTATGCACGACGCCAACTCAATCATCAAGTTTGCTAACAACACAACAGTTATTATATACCAAATTGTATGTCTATACACACCACGTATTAATATTCTGGATTCTGACACATGATCACTGTAATATATCTACCCCTGGATTGTTAATTGGACTCGTTCTGTCATTGCTTGATTTCTTGTTTAGATTTGGGTTTATTTGTGTGTTTGTTTTGTATTTGTGAGATGTTCTACTGTACTGTTAGAGCTAGAAACATAAGCATTTCGCTGACCCTGCTAAAACACCTGCAAATCTGTGTATGCGACCAAGAAACATTGATTTGATTTGAAACAGTGCCTAGTGACAGTCTACACACCCCTTGCAGTCTTAACGTTTAGCTGCCTTAAAATGACATCTAAAAATCTAAAAAATAATCCTCCCGAGGTACAAAACATACTCCACATTTTCAAAAATCAAAGAAAAATCATAGAATATGTTCACACCCCAGAGTTAATAGTTGGTGGAAGCCCATTTGCCAGCCAATACAGCTGTGAATAATATTGAATACAATTCTGCCATCTTTTTTTGCGTTGTCATGCATCGATCATAGTCCAAAACATGTATCATTATGCACAGCAGTGTTCTAAAAATATTGTACCGTTGGTGTTCATACCTTTTCAAATTCTCAGTGCAGCTCAAGCAATTTATTCAACTGTCAACACATTCAAATGAATAGTGGACGCGTACTGGAGACGTGTTGGTTGAGAATTGGGCGAAGGTCCGCGTTCCCAGAGCTGTGTAGCTACCTTACAATGGGACACCGGACTATGGCATATTAGTGTCTGTGGAATAGAATTGACGCTTTACTTAACAGCATTGTTGCAAATAGAAGGGATTATTAAAAGTGGATTTCTTGTGCTGTGCAAAGTCCAAAATCTTTTTCAAAATGATTCCCATCTGTAACGGCTGCCAAAGGGGCTTCCACCAGGTATTAACTCTGGGCTGTGAAGACATACTGTAACGGATGCCAAAGGGGCTTCCACCAGGTATTAACTCTGGGCTGTGAAGACATACTGTAACGGATGCCAAAGGGGCTTCCACCAGGTATTAACTCTGGGCTGTGAAGACATACTGTACGCAATCAAGACATCTTCGTAGTTTTTTTCTTATTATTATTCATTTGAAAATGTGAAATATGTTGTGTAGATCGGTAGGAAAAATATTAAATGTGTTCCCTTTCTTGATTTAATTTTAAGGCAGTAAAATGTGAAGACTGTGCAAGCGATATGTACAGTGCCTTCAGAAAGTATTCACACCCCTTGACTTTTTCCACATTTTGTTGTGTTACAGCCTGAATTTAAAATTGATTAAAAAAAAAAAAATTGTCACTAGCCAACACATAATACCACATAATGTCCAAGTGGAATTATGTATTTTATTTTATTTTTGCAAATGTAATTACAAATGAAAAGCTGAAATGTCTTGAGTCAGTCAGTATTCAACAACTTTGTTAAGGCAAGCCTAAATAAGTTCAGGAGTAGAAATGTGCATAACAAGTCACATAATAAGTTGCATGGACTCACTCTGTTTGCAATAATAGTGTTTAACATGATTTTTAAATGATTACTTCGTCTCTCTACCCCACACACACAATTATCTGTAAGGTCCCTCAGTTGAGCAGTGAATTTCAAACACAAATTCAACCACAAAGACCAGGGACATTTTCCAATGCCTTGCAAAGAAGGGCACCTATTTGTAGATGGGTAAAAAATAAATAAAAGCAGACATTGAATATCTCTTTGAGCATGGTGTAACAATACACCTAMTCAATACAAAGATACAGGTGTCCTTCCTAACTCAGTTGCAACACATTGCTGAGTACCACTCTCCATATTTTGAAGCATAGTGATGGCTGCTTCATGTTATGGGTATGGTTGTAATCGTTAAGGACTGGAGCTAAGGACAGGCTAAATCCTAAAACCTGGTTCAGTCTGCTTTCCACCAGACACTGGGAGATTAATTCCCCTTTCTGCAGGACAATAATCTCAAACACAAGGCCAAATGTGACTTGCTCCAGGAAACTAGGCGTATGTTGCTTGTCACTACTTCACAGGAGAGGCATTTGAATGTAAACATTAATTTTTTATCAAAATGCGTTTTCTAGCAGAAATGGCTTCTGGAACATGTGAACTTTCATGTGCCTTAATAACAAACTTGTATGCCATCTGTAAATATGAAGAAAAAATAATAATTACGAGCCTAGTTGGTTTAGCCATGGAAAAAGTCAGTAACCTTCCCGCTAGCCATGATTGGCTGAAAATAAACTCGGCAAAAAAAGAAACGTCCCATTTTCAGGACCCTGTCTTTCAAAGATAATTCGATCTCTTCACAGATCTTCATTGTAAAGGGTTTAAACACTGTTTCCCATGCTTGTTCAATGAACCATAAACAATTAACGAACATGCACCTGTGGAATGGTTGTTAAGACACAGTTAAGTTATGAAAACTTAGGACACTAAAGAGGCCTTTCCACTGACTCTGAAAAACACCAAAAGAAAGATATTCAGGGTCCCTGCTCATCTGCGTGAACATGCCTTAGGTATGCTGCAAGGAGGCATGAGGACTGCAGATGTGGCTAGGGTAATAAATTGCAATGTCTGTGCTGTGAGACGCCTAAGACAGCACTACAGGGAGACAGGACGGAAAGCTGATTGTCCTCGCAGTGGCAGACCACGTGTAACAACACCTGCTTAGGATCGGTACATCCGAACATCACACCTGCTGGACAGGTACAGGATGGCAACAACAACTGCCAGAGTTACACCAGGAATGCACAATCCCTCCATCAGTGCTCAGACTGTCCGCAATAGGCTGAGAGAAGCTGGACTGAGGGCTTCTAGACCTGTTGTAAGGCAGGTCCTCACCAGACATCACCGGCAACAACTTCGCCTATGGGCACAAACCCCCCGTCGCTGGACCAGACAGGACTGGCAAAAAGTGCTTTACACTGACGAGTCGCGGTTTTGTCTCACCAGGGGTGATGGTCGGATTCGCGTTTATRGTCGAAGGAATGAGCGTTACACCGAGGCCAGTACTCTGGAGCGAGATCGATTTGGAGGTGGAGGGTCCGTCATGGTCTGGGGCGGTGTGTCACAGCACAGGACTGAGCTTGTTGTCATTGCAGGCAATCTCAACGCTGTGCGTTACAGGGAAGACATCCTCCTCCCTCATGCGGTACCCTTCCTGCAGGCTCATCCTGACATGACCCTCCAGCATGACAATGCCACCAGCCATACTGCTCATTCTGTGCGTGATTTCCTGCAAGACAGGAATGTCAGTGTTCTGCCAAGGCCAGCGAAGAGCCCGGATCTCAATCCCATTGAACACGTCTGGGACGTGTTGGATCGGAGGGTGAGGGCTAGGGCCATTCCCCCATAAATGTCTGGGAACTTGCAGGTGCCTTGGTGGAAGAGTGGGGTAACATCTCACAGCAAGAACTGGCAAATCTGGTGCAGGACATGAGGAGGAGATGCACTGCAGTACTTAATGCAGCTGGTGGCCACACCAGATACTGACTGTTACTTTGATTTTGGCCTCCCCCCTTTGTTCAGGGACACATTTTTCCATTTATGTTAGTCACATGTCTGTGGAACTTGTTCAGTTTATGTCTCAGTTGTTGAATCTTGTTATGTTCATACACATATTTACACATGTTAAGTTTGCTGAAAATAAATGCAGTTGACAGTGAGAGGACCTTTCTTTTTATGCTGAGTTTAGTTGTCTAGCGATGATCAACATCCAATTTGACAGAGTTTGAATATTTTTTWAAAGAATAATGGGCACAATCCAGGTGTGGAAAGCTCTTAGAGACTTACACAGAAAGACTCACAGCTTTCATCGCTACCAAAGGTGATTCAAACATGAATTGACTCAGGGGGTTGAATACATCTAATGAAGATATATTAGTGTTTAATTTTTCATATTTTGTTTTATATATATTTTGTTATATACACTGCTCAAAAAAATAAAGGGAACACTTAAACAACACAATGTAACTCCAAGTCAATCACATTTCTGTGAAATCAAACTGTCCACTTAGGAAGCAACACTGATTGACAATAAATTTCACATGCTGTTGTGCAAATGGAATAGACAAAAGGTGGAAATTATAGGCAATTAGCAAGACACCCCCAAAAAAGGAGTGATTCTACAGGTGGTGACCACAGACAACTTCTCAGGTCCTATGCTTCCTGGCTGATGTTTTGGTCACTTTTGAATGCTGGCGGTGCTCTCACTCTAGTGGTAGCATGAGACGGAGTCTACAACCCACACAAGTGGCTCAGGTAGTGCAGTTCATCCAGMATGGCACATCAATGCGAGCTGTGGCAAAAAGGTTTGCTGTGTCTGTCAGCGTAGTGTCCAGAGCATGGAGGCGCTACCAGGAGACAGGCCAGTACATCAGGAGACGTGGAYGAGGCCGTAGGAGGGCAACAACCCAGCAGCAGGACCGCTACCTCCGCCTTTGTGCATGGAGGTGCACTGCCAGAGCCCTGCAAAATGACCTCCAGCAGGCCACAAATGTGCATGTGTCTGCTCAAACGGTCAGAAACAGACTCCATGAGGGTGGTATGAGGGCCCGACGTCCACAGGTGGGGGTTGTGCTTACAGCCCAGCACCGTGCAGGACGTTTGGCATTTGCCAGAGAACACCAAGATTGGCAAATTCGCCACTGGCGCCCTGTGCTCTTCACAGATGAAAGCAGGTTCACACTGAGCACATGAGCACATGTGACAGACGTGACAGAGTCTGGAGACGCCGTGGAGAACGTTCTGCTGCCTGCAACATCCTCCAGCATGACCGGTTTGGCGGTGGGTCAGTCATGGTGTGGGGTGGAATTTCTTTGTGGGGCCGCACAGCCCTCCATGTGCTCGCCAGAGGTAGCCTGACTGCCATTAGGTACCGAGATGATATCCTCAGACCCCTTGTGAGACCAAATGCTGACACATGCACATTTGTGGCCTGCTGGAGGTCATTTTGCAGGGCTCTGGCAGTGCACCTCCTTGCACAAAGGCGGAGGTAGCGGTCCTGCTGCTGGGTTGTTGCCCTCCTACGGCTTCCTCCACGTCTCCTGATGTACTGGCCTGTCTCCTGGTAGCGCCTCCATGCTCTGGACACTACGCTGACAGACACAGCAAACCTTTTTGCCACAGCTCGCATTGATGTGCCATCCTGGATGAYCTGCACTACCTGAGCCACTTGTGTYGGTTGTAGACTCCGTCTCATGCTACCACTAGAGTGAYAGCACCGCCAGCATTCAAAAGTGACCAAAACATCAGCCAGGAAGCATAGGAACTGAGAAGTGGTCTGTGGTCACCACCTGCAGAATCACTCCTTTWTTGGGGGTGTCTTGCTAATTGCCTATAATTTCCACCTTTTGTCTATTCCATTTGCACAACAGCATGTGAAATTTATTGTCAATCAGTGTTGCTTCCTAAGTGGGCAGTTTGATTTCATAGAAGTGTGATTGACTTGGAGTTACATTGTGTTGTTTAAGTGTTCCCTTTATTTTTTTGAGCAGTGTATATATAAATGTTAGTATTTTGTGTAGACCGTTGACAGAAAAAGGCAATTCAATCCATTTTTAATCACACTTTGTAACACAACATCAAAATGTGTGTGAATACTTTCTGAAGGCACTGTAGACCTGAACATTCAATCAGTTTTTGACAAAAATGAATGAGTAAAAAACATGGGTGGCATGACTAAATGTTATTTTACTCAAATTCAACACAGAACAATGCAAAGGAAACAATATGTCAAATTCACATCCAAAGTGTTTAGTGAGGTGTCAACAAGCAGGAATTCAATAAGAAATAAACTAAAACAATTGGATGTTCAAATCTGTTTTATAATCTGGATTGAAAGATGGATACTTATAGGAAGCTGTTTTCTATCATGTAGCCCACCATGTGTGCTTTCTGTCACAAGAAATGAGTCCACATATGACTCGGTAACGACGGCATGATGCCAACACACATCTGTAGTTGATTAATCATATCATCAGAGGCTTACAGCCGGGCCCAGTACTGTGTAGCACAGCAACAGTACACCACCGCAAACACGATTCCAGAGGAAAATAATTAACCAGCTAATTAATTAATACAAATACTATCAAGGATACATAATTTGACATCTGCCTATCCATCCACATAAAAATATTTCAAACCTGGTGCATCTGATCAACTGTTTCTCTGTGAAACGCAGATATAAACAAATCATTCATTAAATAGACTCTTCTGTCCATAGGACGAGCAGGCCAAAAGCTATAGGGTTAAACTTTTACTGCAGTGGGCTAAACTAGGGTCACACAGAGTGATTCTTGGTAGTCTTAAAAATCTACTTTGAAACAAAAGTATACACCTCACACACATGGTTATGGGCTTTAAAAAAATAGGACACCTGTACCATGTCAGATATAGAGTTGTAATGTATTACATTTCGAGTTTGCGTGCAAGTATTACACTTTATATACATCACAGAATACTTAAATGTAACAAAACTGTTTGACATAGAAACCCCGGATTCTCATCGTAATTTAAAAAACACTTTATTAATTTATTAATAATTATGAAATTATAAAAAACACTAATAACATTCCACCCATGAGGCCAAAGAGGGCGCTTTTGGTCATTGACTACAGYAAAAAGCTACAAATGTAATGGTGGGATGAATAGACCACTGCACATTTAATGGTGTGTCCCATAGGTAGCCTACAGTATCCAGTATTTTTTGAGAGAGCAGTGAGGTGTGTCAGAGGCGACTGGAGCTTAGGGAAAGGGGAGGGAGAGCAGGCAGATCTCCAATGCTGTTCGTTCTAGTGGAAAATGAAAGTACATAGATCTGAAGCTTTAGCTGCACTTAAGTATAGACAGGCATGTATCCAATGCAATTAGTTTAGGGGGAAATGAATTGCACACGTCTTAAGCTTAAACACGACTCCAACACCCTCATTAAGTTTGCTGACGACACAACAGTGGTAGGCCTGATCACCGACAACGATGAGACGGCCTATAGCGAGGAGGTCAGAGACCTGGTAGTGTATTGCCAGGACAACAACCTCTCCATCAAAGTGAGCAAGACAAAGGAGCTGATCATGGACTAGAGGAAAAGGAGTGCTGAAACAGGCCGCCACATCATGCTCTAAACACACCAAGACAGTCGTGAAGAGGGCACGACAACACCTTTTCTCCCTCAGGAGACTGAAAAGATGGCCACTCAAAAGGTTCTACAGCTTCACCATCGAGAGCATTCTGACACTGCCTGGTATGGCAACTGCTCAGCATTTGACCATAAGGTGCTACAGGGGGTAGTGTGTATGGCCCAGTACATCACTGGGGCCAAGCTTTTTAATTATTATTATTTTATTTTTTTCACCTTTATTTAACCAGGTAGGCCAGTTGAGAACGCAGTTTACAACTGCGACCTGGCCAAGATAAAGCAAAGTAGTGCGACAAAAACAATAACACAGAGTTACACATGGGATAAACAAACATACAAACAGACAATAGAAAATCTGTATACAGTGTGTGTAAATGAAGTAAGGAGGTAAGGCAATAAATAGTCCAATAGTGGCGAAGTAATTACAATTTAGCAATTTACCCTGGAGTGATATCTGTGCAGATGAGGATGTGCAAGTACAAATAATGATGTGCAAAAGAGCAGAAAAACAAAAACAAATATGGGGATGAGGTAGGTAGTTGGTTGGGTGGGCAATTTACAGATGGGCTGTGTACAGCTGCAGCGATCGGTAAGCTGCTCTGACAGCTGACGCTTAAAGCTAGTGAGGGAGATATAAGTCTCCAACTTCAGTGATTTTGGCAATTCGTTCCAGTCATTGCCAGCAGAGAACTGTAAGGAAAGGCAGCCAAAGGAGGTGTTGGCTTTGGGGATGACCAGTGAAATATACCTGCTGGAGCGCGTGCTACGGGTGGGTGTTGCTATGGTTACCAGTGAGCTGAGATAAGGCGGAGCTTTACCTAGCAAAAACCGGATGACCTGGAGCCAGTGGGTTTGGCGACAAATATGTAGCGAGGACCAGCCAACTTGAGCATAAAGGTTGCAGTGGTGGGTAGTATATGGGGCTTAGGTGACAAAACGGATGGCACTGTGATAGACTATTCGATGCTAGTGCAGTATGCCAGAGGGTGTTTTTGTGCTGGTCAAGGGCAGTCAAGTCTGTAGTGAAACAAGGGCTTTATCTGTTCTTAGTTCTACATTTTTTTAAAGGGGCATGCTTATTTAAGATGGTGAGGAAAGCACTTTTAAAGAACATCCAGGCATCCTCTACTGARGGGATGAGGTCAATATCCTTCCAGGATACCCGGGCCAGGTTGATTAGAAAGGCCTGCTCACTGAAGTGTTTTAAGGAGCGTTTGACAGTGATGAGGGGTGGTTGTTGGACCGGGGACCCATTACGCATGCAGGCAATGAGGCAGTGATCGCTGAGATCCTGGTTGAAAACAGCAGAGGTGTATTTAGAGGGCAAGTTAGTCAGGATGATATCTATGAGGGTGCCCATGATTACGGATTTTGGGTTGTACCTGGTAGGTTACTTGATCATTTGTGTGAGATTGAGGGCATCTATCTTAGATTGTAGGATGGCCGGAGTGTTAAGCATATCCCAATTTAGGTCACCTAGCAGTACGAACTCTGACGATAGATGGGGGGCAATCAATTCAAATATGGGGTCCAGGGCAGAGCTGGGAGCTGAGGGGGGTCTATAACAAGCGGCAACAGTGAGGGACTTATTTCTGGAGAGATGGATCTTTAAAATTATAAGCTAGAACTGTTTGGCAAAGACCCTTTGTTTTTTTTTTCAATTAATGGGCAGAGAGCTATTGTAGTTGGTGTACTTTGTTTGCTAGCTGGGAGATGGGACTAGCTAGCAGTGGCTAACAATGACTAAATAGCTAGTAGCTAATTAGCTGGCTAGCTTATGATGGCTAGCTTCTGATGGAGGTTCCAGTTATAAGGTATAAAAATAGCAGATCCGTACTACATTGGATGAGGCGGATTGCAGGAAGGTATATTTAATCCGAAAATGGAAAAAAGAGATTGAAATATAATGAAATGTATACAAAAAACAACAAAAAAGACTGAATATTTACATTGGACAAAAAACAAACAACTCTTACTGCTGTGCCATCTTGGAAAAGAGCTTCCTGCCATCGAGGACCTAGATAATAGGCGGTGTCAGAGGAAAGCCCAAAAAATTGTCAGAGACTCCAGTCACCCATGTCATAGACTGTTTTCTCTGCTACCGCACAGCAAGCGGTACCGGAGCACCAGGTCTAGGACCAAACGGCTCCTTAACAGCTTCTACCTCCAAGCCATAACTGCTGAACAATTAATCAAATAGCCACCGGACTATTTACATTGATACCCCCCCCCCCCCATTTGTTTTGTACACTGCTGCTACTCGCTGTTATTATCTATGCACAGTCACTTCACCCCTACCTTCATATACAAAATACCTCGACTAACCTGTACCCCCGCACATTGACTCGGTACCGGTACCCCTGTATATAACCTCGTTTTTGTTATTTTATTGTGTTACTCTTTACTTTAGTTTATTTGGTAAATATTTTCTTAACTCTTCTTGAACTGCACTGTTGGTTAAGGGCTTGTAGTTAAGCATTTCATGGTAAGGTCTACACTTGTTTATTCAGCGCATGTGACAAATAAAGTTTGATTTGATTTGATTTTAAATCAGCCCTTGCAAATAAACAATGGGGCAGTGAAAAGTAGGGTGGGCATAAATCATACAATTTACTCTGACTCCAAATAGAAACAATAACAAGCACTTTGTTGGTTCAGACGGCATGTAACATTGCAGTAAAGATCAGTTAAATTGGCTATTTGTTGGTTCAGAAGGCATGTAACAGTCCATTTAAATGGACTATTGGACACGTACACCTACTGTACACTAGACCGACATTTTAATGGAGATTTCCTATGGATATACAATACACAGTGTAAATTCTCAAATGAGTTACAGTCAGGTCCATAATTATTGGCACCCTTGATAAAGATGAGTAAAAAAACACTATAAAATAAATAACACAAATACTGAGCTAGGTTGTTTTGGAAGCTCAAAATCAATGTGGAACTTATATTATTTTATAGTAATACAATTGCTTTGCAAGAGAGATTTTGTAATAAAAAAAAATCACAATTATTGGCCCCCCCGTGTTCAATACTCTAGCTCCCTTTGCGAGGATAATGACGACACAGCATTTTTCTAAAATGTTTTCTGTGATTGGAGAACAAATAGGGAGGGATCTTAGTAACCATTTCTTTGTGGATTCTGATTAGTGCTTGGGGTTACTGTCTTGTTGGAAGATCCACTTGATGTTGCGGCCAAGTGTCAGCCTCCTGGAAGAGGCAACCATGCTTTTGGTTAAAATGTCCTGGTACTGGTACCAGTACAAGATGGCGGAAACAGAGAGGGCTCCTTCGCTTCTAGTCCTTAGGAAACTTTGCAGTATTTTTTTATTGTATTATTTCTTACATTGTTAGCTCAGAAAATCTTAAGTGTTTTACATACAGCCGGGAAGAACTATTGGACATCAGAGCGACGTCAACTTACCATCACTGCGACCAGGAATATGACTTTCCCGAAGTGGAACCTTTGTCCGAACCACCCAGGGCATTTAAACTGATTCCAGAGGCTGACCGAAAACAACGCCGCCATAGAAGAGGTAGACGGAGCGGTCTTCTGGTCAGACTTCGGAGGCGCGCACATCATCTACAACTTCTGAGTACATTACTCGCTAATGTCCAGTCTCTAGATAACAAGGTAGAGGAAATTAGGGCAAGGGTTGCTTTCCAGAAAGACWTRAGGGATTGTAACATACTCTGTTTCACGGAAACAGGGCTCTCTTGGGATATGCTGTCGGAGTCAGTACAGCCACTTGGATTCTTTGTGCGTCGCTCCGACAAGAATAAACATCTCTCCGAGAAGAAGAAGGGCGGGGGTGTATATTTCATGATTAACGTCTTATGGTGTAATTGTAACAACATACAGGAACTCAAGTCCTTTTGTTCACCTGACCTAGAATTCCTCACAATCAAATGTATAGATCCCGAAAAAGTTTTAAACAGCTATCACTAACACAGAGAGGCTGCTGCCTACATACAGACTTGAAATCATTGGCCACTTTAATAAATGGATCACTAGTTACTCTAGTAATGCTACTTTAATAATGTTTGTATAGCTTGCATTATTTATCATATGTATCTACTGTATTTTAAACCATTTATTGCATCTTGCCTATGGCGGTCTGCCATTGCTCATCCATATATTTATATGTATATATTCTTATTCCATTCCTTTAATTAGATTTGTGTGTATTAGGTCGTTGTTGTGGAATTGTTAGATTACATGTTAGATATTGCTGCACTGTCGGAAATAGAAGCACAAGCATTTCACTACATTCGCAATAACATCTGCTAACCATGTGTATGTGACCAATAAAATTTGATTTGATTGACGTGGTAAAGTTTAGGATGCCATTGACCTTAACAAGGACCCAAGGACTAATGGATACAAAGTAGCCTCATAACATAACAGTTCCACCACCATATTTAACTGTAGGTATGAGCTATGTACTTTTCTGCATATGCTTCTGTTTTTTAACGCCAAACCCACTGCTGGTGTGTGTGGCCAAAGAGCTCTATTGTCATGTCATCTGACCATAGCACGGTTCAAATTCAAGTGCCAATGCCGCTTATCAAACTCCTGGGCACACCACGTTTTTGGATGATTGGGTGATATTTGGTTGAGGCGTTGATCAGCATGCTTTCAACCATCTAAAATCACAATCACAATTCCAATGTCATATTTTTGGTTCAGTTGTCACCCAAATGTCTATCACTGCACTTTCAAACATTTATAGGGCATTCTGAAAGTATTCAGACCCCTTGACTTTTTCCACATTTTGTTACTTTACAGCCTTATTCTAAAATGGATAAAATCGTTTTTTCCCCCTCATCAATCTACACACAATACCCCACAATGACAAAGCAAAAACAGATTTTTAGAAATTTTTGCAAACATATTAAAAATAAAAAGGTATTCAGACCCTTTACTCAGTACTTTGTTGAAGCAACTTTGGCAGCAATTACAGCCTCAAGTCTTCTTGGGTATGACGCTACAAGCTTGGCACATCTGTATTTGGGGAGTTTCTCTCATTCTTCTCTGCAGATCCTCTCAAGCTCTGTCAGGTTGGATGGGGAGCGTCGCTGCACAGCTGTTTCCAGGTCTGTCCAGAGATGTTAGATCGGATTCAAGTCCAGGCTCTGGCTGGGCCACTCAAGGACATTCAGAGACTTGTCCCAAAGCCATTCCTGCGTTGTCTTAGCTGTTTGCTTAGGGTTGTTGTCCTGTTGGAAGGTGAACCTTCGCCCCAGTCTGAGGTCCTGAGCGCTCTGGAGCAGGTTTTTATCAAGGATCTCTCTGTACTTTGCAACATTCATCTTCCCCTCAACCCTGAATAGTCTCCCAGTCCCTGCCGCTGATAAAACCAAAGCTTGAAACCCGAGGCCTATTGTATTGTCTATTTTTAGTTTAATTCTGGGTTGAATTGAAACAATAGCTGTTGATGACTTTGTAAATACTGTATAGGCCTAAATAGTCTCATTGATGCTATATGAGGGTTAGAGTATGGTGACATTTCATTTGATCTGTTAAACCTACCCTTTAGAATGACTTTGATAGCAATAGTGAATCTATTATGTTTTTAAGTGGAGCTCTCCCAGCAATCGTTCACACGATAACGCATTGGTAATAGTCAGTGACGTTGCTAAGCAGGGCTAGCTTGGTTAAAACTCTGGATGTGAAAACAACAGGATAGCTGTAGATAGATTATTATCCCTGTAGGAGGTGGATATAACGTTGAAGATCTGACGTTGTTTTAAAGGTACAAATTCAACATATTTTATAGAAGGTTTGTCTATGTTGAAATTTGATTACCATGATGACATGTTCCTGTGATTGAAATTTCACCCTCCAAAACATCAGTTGGTGTTGACTTTTTTCAAATCCAAAGTATTTTACACGTAGATTCCACTTGATTCCACGTTGATCCCACCAGTTTGTGAGCTCCTTGGCCATTGCACACCCGTGTTGGGTTTGGAGTTGAGAAACAGAAGCATAGTGGATGGGCCAATAAATAAAAATATATATACATTAAAACAAAGAGTATTCTGCTGTTAATGTCGATTTTAMGTAATGAACATAGTGGATAAGACTTTGATCAGATTCTAGAAGCATGATATTAGSGATTGGAATGATTCACCATATTCAAACATTGGTGTACTGCAAAGCATTACAAATAAATATATTAATATTACCATACTGTTACATATACATTTGTTTTTTTTACAGCTATTTTGTTACATATACAATATTTATACATTTCACATGCATGTTACTTCTATACACATTATTACATGACAGAAAATATTTTGTCGTTTTTTTTTACACATTACACATTAAATGGTACTCAGAGATATCCGGTATACATACAGGGGACTCTTGTCTCGTTGGCTTTTCTAGCAGATCAGGACACTTCCATCCAGTGAACAGGCTTGTTAGAATAAAACACGGTCTTTGTCACATTCATTAAGCTGATAAGCCATTGGCAAAAAGACAGAACATGGTGTTCCAGGGGGGAGATGTACTCAGGCCAGATCGCGGAGCTCCCCAAAGCAATTATGACAAGACATTAGCGCTCCCGCTTTGTTATGAGGCCCGCAGCCTCATTGAGTTCAATTACAGATCCCTTTAGGCCACCAGCCACCGTGTGTGTACATATAACACTGTCATATACCACCGTCCAATCTAGACTGGATTCCTAGATTCATCCTTCAGTGTCAACATATCCTCCAGSTCTCTCCCCGAGCCATTATAATGACCCACGGTGGTAGAGTACTGTTTACTAGGGTACATCACGGACAAATGCTGCATTGTTCTTCCAGTAAGGAAGACTGTGGAAATACTGTGCCTGCGCTGAGCTTTGTTTTTGCTCTTTTTGCTCATGAATTTAAATATGCCTTTGAGGTAAAAACATAAGTTATTCTTAGGTGGAAGGGTTTGTTTGTCTCTCTCCCACCTGGCACATAGTATAGTATTGTACAGTATGAATGGATGGTAGCATATTTGTGTTGTATTGAAATCTCCCCTGTGGATTTGGTAAACACATTTCTGGATGTTGAGGAAGGGAGGGTTAAAGGGAGAAGGTTRATTCTTAACTCTATGTCCTAGTGGCTCTCAAAGAAAGAAGACCTAAAGCACACTGAGGACTGAAGAGTCAAAATAGTATTTTTCCTGTCAGACACAGGACTCTTGGAGATTTGAGTTTGATTTACGTCCAGTATTCATTCAGTGACGTGCTTTTTAAAATGATCATTCAGTGACATGCCCCAGAAGAGTATCAGGCACACTGATGCAATTTTACTGATGATACAATTGTTGGTTAAGTTTACGTTGTTACTTTTTTTTGATATTTCTCTATTTAAGACCATGTAATCAGAATTGCCATGCACATAGGGGCACAGGGGCTTCTGCCCCTCACATTTGTACTGTTTTTAATATTATTATTATTTAATTATTTTATGTTTTTGTGGCTAGTAATACTACTTGTCACCTAGCAATTTTATGAAGTTAGCCTAGATAGGTTCCCAACCTCATAACAGCTGCCAATAAGTAATTTCAGGCTATCAATCATGTTAGAGTAGTTAGTTTGTYTAACTATCTTAGCTGGCATGCCTGCTGGCAAGGTAAGTAGACTTTAGAAAAGCAAGAAATAACTAAAGCCTCGTTTATACCTGGTTCTAACTTGCGTCCTTTGCCCTGATCTTGTCCACATTCTGATTGTGCCCACATTTTCAGACAGGTGCAGACAATCAAAAGACACATTGTGATCTGATTGTGTACCACCCCTTCCCCACGGGCCTGAAAGTAAAAAAAGTAAGAAAAGTCTACATAAAAATACAGTGCCTTTGGAAAGTATTTCGAAATATATTTCGAAAGTAACTGTATCCACTGGTTAAATGAGAGATAGTAAGGTGGTTGCCATCTTAGAGCCATAAAAATGTTTTTCAGCATTGCTGCCTGCCAGCACTAATCTTCTCTAATTGGTTGAGGGATCCAAGGGGCTATCATCGCTAATTAACATAATAGATTGAAAGCATTGAATATTTAAATTCATGCACTTCAAATTAATTTTGTAACTTTGCCCCAGAAGCATTTAACTGCAGGGCACTACCTCATAATATGAAGGAATTTGTAACGAGTGTCGTCGTTGGATGAAGAGGAATCGAACCAAAGCGCAGCGTGGTAAGTGTTCATTACTTTTTATTTAAACTGAACACTAAACAAAAACAACAAAGTGAATAACCGAAACCGAAACAGTCCTGTCAGGTGCAAAACACTAAACAGAAAACAACTACCCACAAAACACAGGTGGGAAAAAGCTGCCTAAGTATGATCCTCAAGCAGAACAACGAGTAGACAGCGCCTCTGATTGAGAACCACACCCGGCCAAACACAAAGAAATACAAAACATAGAAAATGAACATAGAATGCCCACCCAAATCACACCCTGAACCAAACCAAAATAGAGACATAAAAAGCTCTCTACGGTCAGGGCGTGACAGTACCCCCCCCCCCCCCCCCCCCCCCAAAAGTGCGGACTCCGGCCGCAAAACCTGAACCTATAGGGGAGGGTCTGGGTGGGCATTTCTCCACGGTGGCGGCTCTGGTGCGGTCCACCTCTGGCTTGGCCCACTTAGGTGGCGCCTCTAGAGCAGGGACCCTCACCGCCGACCCCGGACTGGGGACCCTCGTAGCGGGCCCCGGACTGGGCACCCTCGTTGCGGGCCCCGGACTGGGCACCCTTGTAGCGGGCCCCGGACTGGGGATCCCTGTAGCGGGCCCCGGACTGGGGACAATCGTAGCGGGCCCCGGACTGAGCATTCTCGTAGCGGGCCCTGGACTGGGCTCCCTCGTAGCGMGCCCCGGACTGGGCACCCTCTTTGTGGGCCCCGGACTGGGCACCCTCGTTGTGGGCTCCGGACTGGAGGCCGTCGCTGGAGGCTCCGGACTGGAGGGCGACTCTGGAGGTGCCGGACTGGAGGGCGACTCTGGAGGCTCCGGACTGGAGGGCGACTCTGGAGGGAGGAGARGCAGAGACAGCCTGGTGCGTGGGGCTGCCACATGGCCCACCAGGCTGGGGAGACCTACAGGAGGCCTGGTGCGTAGAGGAGGCACCGGATGAACCGGGCTGTGGGGGAGCACTGGAGCTCTGGTGCACAGCCTTGGCACCACTCCTCCAGGCTGAATGCCCACTTTAGCCCGGCCTCTCCAGAGTGCAGGCACAGGTCGAACCGGGTTGTGGGGGAGCACTGGAGATCTGGTGCTTACCACTCGGACCTCTCCACTTGGCTCAATGCCCACTTTAGCCCGGCACGGGTGGAGCGCAGGCATAGGACGAACTGAGCAAGCCCAGCGCCCCGGAGACACAGTACGCAGAGCCGGCGCAGGATACCCTGGGCCGAAKCGGCGCACCGGAGACCAAGCGTGCTGAGCTTCCACAATCCTCCCTGGCTGGATGCCCACTCTCGCATGGCACCTGCGGGGGGCTGGCATATAGCCCCCCGGGCTATGAGCGTGCACTGGAGAGACCGTGCGCTTTACCGCATAACACGGTGCCTGACCAGTACCACGCTGCTTCCGGTAAGCACGGGGAGTTGGCTCAGGTCTATCGCCTGACTCTGCCAATCTCCCCGTGTGCCTCTCATGTCTGCCGCGCTGCCTTGCCTCATATCGCCGCCCACCCAAATTGCCTCATATCGCTGCCCACCCAAATCACACCCTGACCAAACCAAAATAGAGACATAAAAAGCTGTGTGTGACAGAATGTGCCTACCTGTTTTAGGGGACACAGTGAACAGTTGGGAGTTTGTGTCAATTTCATTGTAAAACATTTCCTTGGTGTTACAGTCTGTGAACAAACTTAAAATGTACAAGTTTATGGTTCAGATTACAGGATGCCAAGGTCATATTTTTCCATATTCTGTTCCAGTTAAAGCGTGGTTCATATTCAATTAGATCTGTGGACTATACTTTTTTAATAGTTAGCTCAGAATATGAGCTTTCCAAAAGTTGTTTAAATATTATAGAGATCAGTCCTTTCGGGAATCCAGATCATTTATTTAAAAATCTCCATCATTGGATGTTTCGGTTTCTGAGTTTCCCAAGGGACTCCATAGCCAGCATAGCTGACCTAAGTTGTAAATATAGAAAAAAGGAGTTGCCTGGTAATGTGTATGGAATGTCTTGGAATGTTTTCCAACCATTACTGTCCATGATATTGGCAAGGGTACGGATTCCACATTTGGACCATTGGGGGTATGCAAAAGGCCGCCCTCCAGATTGCAAGGCATTATTGTGAAATATTGAAGTATGGGCATGTCATTGTGATTCCCAGTTACATTGTTTTTCAATTTTGTGCCGAAATAGAAATTGTATGAGCAATAATAGGACCAAAGCGTAGTTTACATTGTTTCAGGGATATATCAGTGAAGACCACCTCTTCCAGGGCAATAGGAGACACCATATTTCTCTCTATACTGAGCCAGACGGCAGAAGAATGTCTAAACCAATTTAGGATGGGGCAAAATGCTACAGCCTGGAAATACAATWTAAAGTTAGTTACGGATAATCCTCTTTCTGAATGTATAATTTTTTCTGGATTGTTTACCTTGCCATATACATTTTGAAGCCACACTATGAATTTTGTCCAGAAGGGGAGCCATGGGAAGCATTGAACTACAGAAATTATATTCAATTTGACAATAGATATTCTGCCGTTTAACTTCTTGACGCACGGATCCCTTTAGCGGGATKATTTTCATCAACAACCGCTGAATTGCAGAGCGCCAAATTAAAAAGAAATTGCAAAAAAAAATTATATTCATGAAATCACAAGTGCAATATAGCAAAACACAGCTTAGTTTGTTGTTAATCAGATTTTGAAAATATGCTTTACAGCGAAAGCAGTCCAAGCGTTTGTGTGAGTTTAGCGATCACTAGACAAAACATTACAAATGCCTAGCAGCAATGTAGATTGGTCACGAAAGTCAGAAAAGCTATAAAATTAATCGCTTACCTTTGATGWTCTTCGGATATTTGCACTCACGAGACTCCCAGTTACACAATAAATGTTCCTTTTGTTCGATAAAGATTATTTTTATATAAAAAAAACTCAATTTGTTTGGCGCGTTATGTTCAGTATTCCACAGCCTTAGGCAGGTCATCAAGGGTTGACGAAAATTCCAAATAGTATCCGTAAAGTTCGMAGAAACATGTCAAACGTTTTTAATAATCAATTCTCAGTTTGTTTTTAACATAAATAATTGATAATATTTCAACCGGACGGTAAACTATTCAATAACAGAGATAAAGAAAATGTCGAGCTACAACTTTCGCGCGCATGAACTAATGGAAGGACATTCAGCTATCCACTGACGCGATTTGATAAATCTCGCTCATTTTTCAGAATAAAAGCTTGAAACTATGTCTAAAGACTGTTCACACCCTGAGGAAGCCATATGAAAAGGAATCTGGTTGATATCCCTTTAAATGGACGAAAGGCAGGCAATGGAACAGTGATTTTTCAAAATTGGAGACACTTCCGGGTTGGATTTCCTCAGATTTTTGCCTGCAAAATCAGTTCTGTTATACTCACAGACAATATTTMTACAGTTTTGGAAACTTTAGAGTGTTTTCTATCCTACTCTGTCAATTATATGCATATTCTAGCATCTGGACCTGAGAAATAGGCAGCTTACATTGGGAACGTTATTTATCCAAACATAAAAATTCTGRCCCCTAGCTTCAAGAGGTTTTAAAGCAATTGGGATATTATTCCATCTACTGAGGTCTGATTGAATTGATTTGAGTATTCTGTTCATTAAAGTGTCTGGTTTTATCTGAAGGAAATATCTACTCCCAAATATTTTAAATGGGAAACGATTGGGATTTCACAAGTAGTCCTCTATCGGGGTCTTGAAAGGCAGTAGGGCTGATTTGTTAGATTCATTTTATAATGAGATGAAGCTGAATTTATCTATGATCTTCAATGTGTTTGGGATCGATTGAGATACATTGTATGGATTTAGTGAAATATCYTCTGCATATAATGAGATGAAGTGATTTTTGAGAAATTGCTGTCATTTCCTTTAATTGACGAATTGCCTAGGCCAGAGGTTTCATTGATAATAAGAATAGCAGAGGCCAAAATTGGATTGCCTTGTCTGCTGCTTCTAGTGATTCTGAATGGCAGAGATATTGCCTATTTTAACTATGGCTGAGGGATTGGCATATAGTATTTTAATCATATTAATGAAATTGTAGCCAATTCCCATATGTTCCAAGACAGACCAGAGATATGTCTATTCTAGTCTATCAAAGGTTTTTCTGCATCGAGAGATAATACAGCCCAAGGAGCTGTTTCTGATGAAGCATCTAAGATATGTAATAGTCGACGAAGGTTATCCGAGGATAAATGCTTTTTGACAAACCCGCTTTGGGGAAGTAAGTCTCGAGACAAGATGAACACGTTTTGAAAACCAGTTTAATATCTTTGTTCATCAAAGATAGCAGCCATATTGAAAACACTGGGTGGCATCCTTACCTTTTTTAAATAAAAGTGACATAAGTGCCGTGTTCACATCTCTCCCAAATTAACCTTTGTGAACGGCTGGCTGTTTTAATCATTCTGAGCAATAGTGGATATAATTGATTCCAAAAWWTTTWAAGCTGCAATATGTAACTTTTTAGGTAACGTGACCAAATTCACATAGAAATGTGAGTTATAGATATGTCATTGTCGTTGAAAGCAAGTCTAAGAAGCAGTAGATTGGTTCTATGTGCTCTATTGCTATGCTTCCTGTTCGTAAGTTTTGTTTTTGCGTCTTTCACTTTGGGTTTTGTACACCAGCTTCAAACAGCTGAAAATACAATATTTTCGGTTAAGGAAAATATATTTCACAGCGGTTTAGATAGTACAATGACTCTCTACACTATACTTGCTTATTTTGTCACATTTAACTAAAACTAGGCAAACTATTAGAATGTTAGCAACCAGGAAATGCCGGAGTGATTTCTGCATAGTGCACATGTAATAGATSTCAGGAGGAATACTGTCCCATCCAGGTGATTTGCCTTTTTTCATGCTATCCAATGCCATTGAGAGAGATTTGGGCTCCCAGCGAGGTGGCTTCCTCTGTTGAGAGAAGATAGGTTCTTAATTATTTTAGAAAGATTTTAGTCTGGTTTGGTGTGGATTTACAATCAGAGGATTKATTTGMGTTCTGATAGTAATTCAGCTGTTTCAGATTCAATAGTTGCTGTATCAGCTATTTGATCATTACTGCATAGCTTGTTAGCCAGTAAATGAATGGGACGATTACTATGGAAGTAATGGTTGAGTCTTACTCGATGGATGGCAAATTCTGCTTTCTGTCTCATTAATACAGTTAACAACATTTCCAATTCTGATATCTTCTTTAATTAAAGTGGAAAGTCAAACTTTCCACTTTAGTTGAGTAGGTATCCACTTTAGAAGTGAGCAMAGCAAGAGATTAATGTATCAGTTTTAATTGCAAGTCGAAGGCAGAGGTAATTTCCTCACAAACAATCTCCAGGATAGTGGAGTCCAACTCTTTCTGTTGTCAGGTTTTGAGAGCCGCCATGTTCCCACAAGTGAATAGTGAACAGAAAATTACCAGCTGCTGGAGCTAAATAGACCTGCTATTGTTCATTGTAATACATTGTAACACCAATCCACACTTGAAAATTATTTTTTACTTTTTTAAAGCCACGCTTTTCATTGTTTTACAATACATMTATTTATTTTTTTATAGCTGTGAAATAATTTGCATAAAGGAAGGGACCAGGAAATCTGGTCACAATGCAGACACAGTGGACGGATAACAGACACATTTTAATAACATGTGTCGATACATTTCTGGAAATATGGGCACAATCAGAATGTAGACAAGATCAGGACCAAGTACCCATGTTAGCACCAGGTATAAACAAGGTTTAAATGTACTGAATAAGACTCATTCCTTTCAATATTTTACCCAGATTTTCACAGAGAAGAGTATTTAGTTTATTTTTTTTTAAAGAACCACCAGTCAGAAGCATACAGACAGCTCAAGAGGTCCAAGCATAATGATTATGGCTCTAGATTGCAGGAAATAGCTGTTTCAGATATTTGAAAAATGAGAAATTCTCCAACTTAAAGGAAAATGCATCAAACAGCTGTATTTCTATATTTTGAAAGTTATATATCTTGAAAACTTGATTGCTGACATGCAAAACCTGCTGGCACTAGATCAACAATGGACTAATGAAATAAATACCAAAAMACAGTTTTTGGGTGGAATTCTCCTTTGAGGAGGGTGGGCTTAGCACCGCTCCGAACTACCTACACTACCCCTTCCCCACTACTACTACATCCATGCGAATGTGCTGTAGGGGATCAACTGACTAATTACACGCTATTTGTAACCTGACTGCAATTTAACGTGACATTGAAACATGAGTTTATTTTTGACATAGCATAATATACAGTAATCTCCAAAAGTATTGGGACAGTGACAAATGTTTTTTATCATACCCCCAAGACATAACCTCTCAACGTTAAAATAACAGATGAGGTTAGCATTTTCTTTGGGGGGGGGGGGGCATGATATTTGTGCCTGTAACCTTCTCACTCATCATTATTCACAATTCATTCAGGACTATCCATAATCATGGAACTGTAGCAGAAGTGTTTAGAAACATATTCTATTCTTCTTTACAATAAATGTGACTCCAAAATGACACAATACATTATTTACCATTAATTTCTATTGAACACAAAATAACCTGAAGCACAACCAAAACAAACAGCAAATGCATCCAAAAGTTTGTAGAGTRACAAGCTTGATGTAATCATTGTGTGCTAGGAATATGGGACCAAATACAACACTTTTGACTACTTTAATACACACATAAGTGAATTTGTCTCAATACCGTCTGTCCCCTAAAATGGTGGGACTATTTGCTGCAAATGTGCATAGATTGCATTTGGATTACTGATATAATGTTATTTGGTTTGTTAACTGGATTCGTTTTGACATCAGTGAGTTCTTGTTTCTAGCTTTTGATTATTTTTTGTGTCCTTGTTTGACATTTTCACTGCACTGTTAGGAGCTGGTTACACAAGCATTTTGCTGCACCCGCTATAACATCTGCCAAACTGTGTACGTGACCAATAAACTTTGATTTGATTTGAGACTGTGTATGTCTGTAGTACCCAGAGGCAGTCAGCTCACGTGGACCTTCAAATGTCTCCTCTCAGATATGTAGAATTGACACACTTGGTCGGCCAGTCCCAGATGATGATTATTTATTAAATTAATAACCAAAGGTTATTGGTTTTGTGAAAAGGTTTGAGGTGAAACAAACTATGAAGAAACAAAAAAACAGACCATGTACCATGTGTCAGTCATCCATAATTAGTGGTCCAAACATTAGGACGCCATTTCTGACATTAAGATTGGCAAAATTTGCAGAAAGTAGACACGTCCTTCCRGTTGTAAGCCCTCTGACAGGAAGTCAGTTCTGGGAGTTTGCTACTGCCGTCTAAAGCAGGGCTGTTCAATTCCGGTCTCGGAGGGCCGAAACACTTCTGTTTTTTGTTTCTAACCTGCTAGTTAGTTGCACTCACCTGGTGTCCCAGGTCTGAATTAGTCGGTTATTAGGAGTAGAGGATGAWATCCATAAGTGTTTCCGCCCTCCAGGACCGACATTGAACAGCCCTTCTCTAAAGGATGGGGTGTGTAATGGTAAGGGTCTATTGACTTCTCTACATTTAGATTTATATTTTAGTCATTTAGCAGATGCTGTTATCCAGAGCGACTTACAATAAGTGCAGCAAGGTGAGACATKCACATATCACAGTCGTAGCATGTACATTTTCCCTCAAAAAAGTAGTTTTCTCCAGAATGTCTTCTCTAGGATGTATTTAAACCTGTCAATTTAAACATTAAAATTCCCCCCTCAATCTGAAGGGTATGATTTATGTGAGTGTGATGGTAGGGATGATGCAAATTACTTATTTGGCTTGGAGGTCGTCATTGGTCAGAAATTGCACCTGATCAGACTGTTGAACCTTCAAAAGCAGAGAAAGCAGAGATGGGTAGAGAAACCTGTAAATGAGCTGAATTTAAACACACCTCACAGGAAGTTGATAGACTTTGCCGGCCCAGACTATAATTATAATTTTTTAATTTCTCCGCAGACAGGCAGTGGAATGCTACATTTATGGACAACTCTTGACATAATTGCTAGACCAGAGTGGTGAACAACCATGGGCATGTTGTCATGAATCTGCTTTATCCAACAAACCCAGCTAGCACATAACGTTCTGAGAACCATATGTTTCTTAGAGCTTGGTGAGAGCATGGTGTCCTATGGTTATTTTGCATACTTTAACAGAACGTTTCCTACAAGTTCAAACACGGTGACATTTAATACAAATTGTTTGAATGTTCTATGAACATTCTCCAACTGGTTTGACAGTTCAGAGAATGTTAAGAAACAACATTCTTCTGTGGGAATTTCAGTACTTCAGCATAACATTTCCTACAGGTTTCTTCATGGTTCTATATKAAGTCATGTCCTCAAATTGTTCTGAGAACATTAAGAAAACGATCCCAAAAAAAGAGAACGTTCTAAGAATTGTATTTAAAAAATATATAAATTCCGTTCTCAGCATCAACAAAAATCTCTCTATCCTCTATCTTGTTAAGTGTGTTCAGGTATGTTAGTTATGGCCACTAATTGGCCACACCTTATTTTAATAAGTTCTTGTTTCCTTTGAAATTGGATCAGACAAAAAATGAACAGCTTTGTATGTGTAAAAAGACATGGCATGCTAGCTCCATCCTGGTGGTGCAGTGGACTAATTCCATGGATAGAAACCCAAAGATTATATGTTTGAATCTCTGATGCCGTGTTTGATGCCGTCACAATWAAAAATGTGTTTGCATGATTAATGCCTAAGGAATTTATTTTCCATCTGTCCTATGTGCTTGGAGTTAAAAAAAAYMTWAKCCKAAAATAAGCGAGCAGTGTTATTAAATCTTATTTAAACATAAATGTTCCTCAGGACAGGAGAAATGTTCATTTCGTTTTACCGGTCAGAAAACGTATGGCTTCGTTCCCACAACCAATGCGAAACCAAAAACATTAGTTCCCACAACTTCCAAGGAAGCAAATGTGCTAGCTGGGAAGCTTTTTAGAATTAGAGGAGAATGAGAACTAATACAAATCACATCACTGCATGGGTCCTGAACAGATGCCATGAGTCATGGGCAGAAATAGAAAGCAGTAGGAAAGTCTGTCTTTGCTAGCCTGCCTGTTTGATAAGAGTAATAGCATGTGACACGAAGGAGGTTCAAAGAGGTGACTGAGGGAAACTTTCCACCCTAACTTGTAGCTCCCAGTTTGTAACTTAATTTGGGCTGCTGTATGTCAGAACTCCACATCAAAGCAATGTCAAGTTGTTGCATTACCAGCAGAACTGTAAATGTCTTAAATAAAATATACCCAGCTAACAACAAACGTTCCTAAAACTTTAGAGAACATTCCCTTAAGCGTCTCATTCGGTTATTTACTCATGTTTTCATAGGAATGTTCTCGTGATGTGAATGTTTCCAAGAGACCATTCCCTTAATATCAAATAGAACTTACCCAGAATGTCGTTATCATGTTCTCAGAACTTAAGATATTAATGTTCTAGACACGCTTCATGGGAACGTTTCAAGAACATTCATTTGTCCAGTTTTCTGTGGGTTAGGAGAATATTCCATCAACTCCCACCAAACATTCATAGAACATGGTTGCCATATTCTCAGTATATAAGATATTAATGTTCTAGACACGTTTCATGGGAACGTGGCAAAAAAACATGAATGTGTCCAGTTTTCTGTCGGTTAGGAGAATATTCAATCAYGGTCGTGGACAAAGGCACAAAGCTGGTAGCCAAAATTCCAGAAATGTGTGAAGAGGATAAATCTATACACATTATGATAAGGGACCGATCAAAATTGTACTGGGGGAGGGGCAGAAAGATGAGGGTTCTCCGACCACAGACCACCACCACTCTTTCTGCCTGTTTCAGTACACTACGATCAGAGCAGGCTGAAGACAATGATCAGCTTGGGGGAAATCTGATTTTCAACATTTTGATGACATATTTCTAATTATATAAAATATATGCAAATAAAAAATCCACCAACAGGTTTCTGTGCCGATGCACCATACAACCAATAAAGAAAGCATACCGACTTTGGGCACTTCAATATCATGGTTTGCGTTTTCAACCCCACAATAATTATGTTGTGACACATATTGTGTTATTTTAAGGCTGGTTATGACACCTATATAAGAGTGTAAAAACACACAAAACCTACTACGGTAGTTATTTTATGGTTGGTTATGATACCTACATAAGTCTCAAACCCCACAAAACCTACCACACAAGACAAAACATTCCATTACACCATAGCCTACAGTACACAKCTACTCAGTAAAGAGMTRTTCTTTATTTTTGCTATGTTCTACATTGTAGAATAATWGTGAAGACATCAAAACTATGAAATAACACATTTGGAGTCATGTAGTAAGCAAACAAGTCTTAAACAAATCAAAATGTATTTTATATTTGTGATTCTTCAAAGTAGCCACCCTTTGCCTTGATGACAGCTTTGCACACTCTTGGCATTCTCTCAACCAGCTTCACCTGGAATGCTTTTGCAACAGTCTTGAAGGAGTTCCCACATATGCTGAGCACTTGGTCGCTTTTCCTTCACTCTGCGGTCCAACTTCCTTACACAGCCAGGATGTGTGTRGGGTCATTGTCCTGTTGAAAAACAAATGATAGTCCCACTAAGCGCAAACAGATGGGATGTGCGTATTGCTGCAGAATGCTGTGGTATKCATGTTGGTTAAGTGTGCGTTGAAAACTAAATAAATCACTGACATTGTCACCAGCAAAGCACCKCCAAACCATCACACCTCCTCCTCCATGCTTCACTGTGGGAACCACACATGCAGAGATCATCCATTCACCTACTCTGCATCTCACAAAGACACTGCGGTTGGAACCAAAAATCTCAAATTTGGACTAATCAGACCAAAGTATTCAGACCCTTTACTCAGTACTTTGTTGAAGCACCTTTGGCAGCGACTACAGCCTCGAGTCTTCTTGGGTATGACGCTGCAAGCTTGGCGCATCTGTATTTGGGGAGTTTCTCCCATTCTTCTCTGCAGATCCTCTCAAGCTATGTCAGGTTGGATGGGGAGCGTGGCTGCACAGCTGTTTTCAGGTCTCWCCAGAGATGTTCMATCMGGTTCAAGTCCGYGCTCTGGCTGGGCCACTCAAGGACATTCAGAGACTTGTCCTGAAGTCACACCTCCGTTGTCTTGGCTGTGTGCTTTGGGTCGTTGTCCTGTTGGAATGTGAACCTTCCCCCCAGTCTGAGGTCCTGAGAGCTCTGGAGCAGGATTTCGTCAAGGATCTCTCTGTACTTTGCTCTGCTCATCTTTCCCTTGATCTTGACTAGTCTCTCAGTCCCTGCCACTGAAAATCATCCCCACAGCATGATGCTGCCACCACCATGCTTCACCATAGAGATGGTGCCAGGTTACCTCCAGACAAGACGCTTGGCTTTCAGGCCAGTGTTCAATCTTGGTTTCATCAGACCAGATAATCTTGTTTCTCATGATCTGAAAGTCCTTTCAGTGCCTTTTGGCAACCTCCAAGCTGGCTGTCATGTGCCTTTTACTGAGGAGTGGCTTCTGTCGGCCACTACCATGAAGCCCTGATTTAGTGGAGTGCAGCAGAGATGGTTGTCCTTCTGGAAGGTTCTCCCATCTCCGCAGAGGAACTCTGGAGCMCTATCAGAYTGACCATCGAATTCTTGGTCACCTCCCTGACCAAGGCCCTTCTCCCCCGATTGCTCAGTTTGGCCGGGCGGCSAGCTCTAGCACAAGTCTTGTTGGTTCCAAACTTCTTCCGTTTAAAAATGATAGAAAAAGTCAAGGGGTCTGCATACTTTCTCGTAGCGTGTTATGACACTGGGTTATGATGTGTTATGACTGTCTCATAACGTGTTATGACACTGGGTGTCAAGTAAAGTGTTACCAATACATCGCACCCTACCTTGAAAGCTTTCCCAGTATCAAAGGCTTGGCTAGATAATCTCCGAATGTCATTACACTTTTTGGTGTTTTGTAACATACCAGATAGGTGCAGTGAAATGTGTTGTTTTACAGGGTCAGCCATAGTACGGTGCCCCTTTGACCTTTATTTAACTAGGCAAGTCAATTAAGAACAAATTCTTATTTTCAATGACGGCCTAGGAACAGTGGGTTGACTGCCTGATGACTGTTAAGTGCCTTGCTCAAGGACAAATCTTGAGAACTTGGTAACCATGTTCTGTGCATGTTTGGTGGAACGTTGATGGAATATTCTCCCAACCCTTAGCAAACTGGACACTTGAATGTTCTCGCAACGTCCCATAAAATGCGTCTAGAACATTAATGTTGTATATTCTGATAACATTGTAACCACGTTGTAACCTATAGTAGTTCTGCTTGACATTAGGGGCTGTTCTCTTAACTTTAACACCAAAACATGCTAAAAAGGTTCACAGAAGGTGTTTGCTAACATAGATAGAATGTTCCCCTAACTAARGGAAAACTGGAGACTCAAACATTAGGGGAACATTACGGGGAACATTACAAAAATATTCTCTCTCCATAGAATTGTTAACTGCGTTGTCACCCCTTACAATCGATACCAGCAATACATCTTGCCAGGTTTTGAATCGTRGTCGGAAAATACTGTAGCTACATTGACTTTGATCAAGAGAACACACTTGCCAATGTTCTGTTATCAACTCATATCAACTCAAATTCTGGAGACTAATTGAATTTTACCCTGTTAACTGCTCTCTGAATCAAAAAACTTTTTATGTATGTCTTCCAGCGAATGTTAAAGATTTACTCTCTCCATAGATARCTCAGCTATACAGAAGAAGACGAAGAGGTTAGTTGTGTAAAATAKTATTTAGATTTAGATCAAGTACATMAATAAAAACCCTCATCTGGCACTAAAGGCTTTGCCTTGCTGTCCATAATGCAGACTGATCACATGGTTATTAGTTCCCCCTGCAAAACAAACCTGGGATAATCACCCCATGAGTCTCAGTATAACATCCAGAMGAAAACACAACATAGCTCCTAGTGCCTGTTGTACTGTCATATTAAAGCTCTGTTGTTTTGTCAGTCCGAACTGCAAGCAGTGGTGCTGATGCTGTGCTTGGTGGTGAAATGAGAAGCTGAATGTTTGTTACATAAGCACCATTACAGCAGTAGTTCATGGCCACCCTCTCTCACCATGGCAAGCAKCGCCTGCGGCCTGTCATTAACCTTGACTCTGTTTCCACTGTGGACCCCCCTTCAACTCCTGCCTGTGTGGATCTGCAGGGAAAGTGCAGGTCATCCATCCACACAATGTACGCACCGCTTACGGGATGTGTCAAACCRCCATGCATCGGGTTTACACAAAGCCTCATAACATCGACGATATTAATGTATTTTACTGTATCCAAACCATGCAGACTTCTTGGTCCTAATGTTTTTTAATGCCCTCACATTGTTGGATTTCTAGACAACTGCTGTCTTGTTCAGATGTAAGTCAGTGAGAATGGGAGCATTGCATTTTTGGCTGCAGCCCAGCATGTCACTTACGGACACAGGGCAGAWTGAGGCTGTGGTACAGTATTACAGACACAGGGCAGAATGAAGCTGTGGTACAGTATTACAGACACAGAGCAGAATGGGCTGTGGTACAGTATTACAGACACAGAGCAGAATGAGGCTGTGGTGCAGTATTACAGACACAGAGCAGAATGAGGCTGTGGTACAGTATTACAGACACAGAGCAGAATGAGGCTGTGGTACAGTATTACAGACACAGAGCAGAATCGAGGCTTGTGGTACAGTTTACAGACACAGAGTAAGAATGAGGCTGTGATACAGTATTACAGACACAGAGCAGAATGGGCTGTGGTACAGTATTACGGACACAGAGCAGAATGAGGCTGTGGTACAGTATTACAGACACAGAGAGAATGAGGCTGTGGTACAGTATTACAGACACAGAGCAGAATGAGGCTGTGGTACAGTATTACAGACACGAGCAGAATGAGGCTGTGGTACAGTATTACAGACACAGAGCAGAATGAGGCTGTGGTACAGTATTACGGACACAGAGCAGAATGGAGGCTGTGTACAGTATTACAGACACAGAGCAGAATGAGGCTGTGGTACAGTATTACAGACACAGAGCAGAATGAGGCTGTGGTCAGTATTACGGACACAGAGCAGAATGAGGCTGTGGTACAGTATTACAGACACAGAGCAGAATGAGGCTGTGGTACAGTATTACAGACACAGAGCAGAATGAGGCTGTGGTACAGTATTACAGACACAGAGCAGAATGGGGCTGTGTACAGTATTACAGACACAGAGCAGAATGAGGCTGTTGCAGTATTACGGACACCAGAGCAGAATGAGGCTGTGGTACAAGTCTTAGCGGACACAGAGCAGAATGAGGCTGTGGTACAGTATTAGCAGACACAGAGCAGAATGAGGCTGTGGTACAGTATTACAGACACAAAGCAAAATGGGTTAAAGTATCTTCTCCTCCATACCACCACAGCCACTGATTTCACAGTTGAGCTCAGCTGAATGGCTCTGCGCTGAGTCACATTACCTGGATGACTAAGATTAGAAAGAGCCACTAATTGAATGTGAACTGCTCGGCACAGAGTGGTCACCCAGGGCCTTGTTTCCACCCACACCAATACACAATGTGTATAGATACTTTTTTTAAGACTGTAACTGTAACATTATTCTTCAATGGAAAAATGTTACAAATGACATATGTTTGTAGAGCATCTCCCACAATGATGTCGACTTAAAGTCAGCCTCAAACAAATGGACAGTTGCTTGAAAATGGGATTAAAAGAGCAGTTGTATTTTTGATATCAGATCAGAGTGACATTGACTTTGACKGATCAGACACTGACTGCTTTGTGGTTTGTTTTTCTTCTGTAAAAACAGAATGAAAGGCTATTTCAACTCTCTCATCCTCGTGTAGTTATGTAAATGATGTGGGATATGAACAGAGTGAGGCCATCAAAGCTGAAGAAAAAAAAAATGTGTGTCATTGTTTACAGGAGTCAATTCCTATTGATCCTCCACAAAGACATGATTTTTCGAAGAAACGGTTGCAGTCAAACTAGAGTATCACACCAAGTCACCTCATCTAAATACATACAAATCAATGGCACAGGTGAAAAATGAACATACACGTTTATTCTACATGTAGTAAGGGCACATATTGTACAAACTGTAAACTAGGTACTGTAATACATTTGAGGATTGTTTTTCTTCAACACCTTGACAACTGCAGAACATTATTTCATCTGACTGACGAGTGCCTTGACTTGTCAATAAATCCACACTGGAAAAACAGCACAAACAGTTTTCTACTCACATTTAAGGATTCTAAGATTTTTTTTAAAAAAGCACTTGTGTTCACATCTAGATTTGAACATTATACAATACTGTTTTTTCATTTTATGTTACATGAAGTTTTGCTGTTGAATGTCGAGGTAGGGGTGCCATCGTAAAATAAATAAACTTAACAAAATGAGCTGGAGAACAATACCCTTGCAGTTGGACCCATCCAAAAAAAGGATGTTGTTTAATGTCATACAAGGAGACAGTTATATTTTCCTGTTTGTCATTTGATGCAGAGGAATCCTTTGCTGTCAGCTAGGTTAACAAAAGCACTGTTACATGTGATGTCACAACAAACATCTAGACAGAACAATACACTTGTTTCTCATAACCTGTGGGGCACCCCTAGGAAAGACATTTCAGCAAACAAGGCATTCTGCTTATGTAATTTTGCAATGTAATGCCCAAATCGTAAAGTGCCAGCAAACTGTGGTGAGCAGACTTAAACATGACTGGTAAATTTGGCGGCTTAAATCTATCTCAGGAYTTATACAGATATAGCAACAAGCAAGATAGATAAACCATCTGAAACCAAAATGAATATTAATCGGTATAAATGTATAAAACCAAAAACTCTGGACAACCCTCAGATACTTCAAAGTGCCATGCCAGTGTCATAATTGTTCATATGGCTAAGAAAATTAAACTCATAAAACTTTATAAAACATTGTCATCTCACAGCATGAACTTCACATTCAGCAAAATCATTGGAAACAAAATATGAAAAGACAATTGTTTATATAGGGCATCTTTATGCAGGCCCAATTACCTAGTTGTATGCCCAGGTGTGCGTGTTGTGATAGAACCACAGAGGGGAACAGCAGGGAAGGATTGTTTACTAATGAACTAAATCCCTCTGAGTAACAGCTTCTCCACTGATTAGACAGGGCCTGACAGGAGGAGCACTGAGCAAACAAAGACATTCTTCTGGAATGTTCCCCATAGCTGCTCAGATTATGCAGTTAATTTTTTTTAGCGTAGATTTGAGCGGACTCATGTTTGTAGATAATTAGAAAATAAATTATAAGCAAAGGATATAGTTAATCATAGAGAGACTGGTCAATATTTGGGAATAGGACAACTGATATGGTAGAAAATGGAAAAAGGCAAACCTTCACTTCACATAGATGCTGCAGTTTTACCTTCGTCAAAGACATAATGCCTTTGGAAAAACCTTTTTAAAATCAGATGCTACTAAATCACGTCAGCACTTAAAAAAAAAAAAACTTGTTTATTATGGAATTGATGGCTTCTAGTACCCGTTGGCAATTCGAGTAGAGCTGAGCAGTGGGCACGTTCCACCTTCATCTACAAAATGACAGAGACAGAGGTCTTCTCAGAGAGAGTTCATATTTTGGCACTTGTCATAGAAGGCTAGACTTGATGGACATACACTCTTAAGAATCCAGGGCCAGGCAAATAAAATGAGGTCATAAAAACTCAATAGGATTACAGGAGGGGGTGGAGCTAGGTGGCTTCTCAACCTCTTTTTGTAACTCATAAGTAACATGCTGATTCAAAAACGTTCTCCCTGTTTTCATTTATACCAAATTTGATTTCCCAGAACCAATTTAAGACTAATACCATTAAATTACCATTGATGTATGACAACTCCATGCTTTTACACCTGGCGATACAAGAACAAGGTTGAGGCCTGGAAACAACCGAGCCACAATGCATTAACTCTAGTTCATTTTGACATCAAAACCATGTGCCGTAGACTTCCCATCATGGAGCTATGATAAATTGGGAATTGTAAAGAGTGTTAAAATATGTCCTTCACCCAATTCACACCCCAAAATCCAATTGTCCTAATTCCAATGTAGATTCATGCAATGCCTGCTGAAATGAAAAACCATACAGGTACTAATTGAAAGCATTAACCACACTAGCTCTATATAATTGCTCATTTTCACGAACAGCGTATTGTTTGCCACCGGTCAAATTCAATACTGCATAGAAAACAAGTCAACTGTCACAGTTACAAATTAGATAATTGATCAGAAGAGTGACAGGACCAAAGCATACAGTGGGTGTTTTCAATCTGGCTGCTATGAACACAACAACAGTCCCACTGTTCCCTAAAACATCATAGTTCCAGCTAAAACAATTCACAATATCAGTTTTCAGCCTTTTACCAAAGGTCAAATGTGTTCTGGTTGTGTGACTGTTGACTTGCATAAGGTGCAATAATATTACATTTTTCAATTATGCATTGACAGCATTTACTGCTGCTCACTAAGCTGATTGTTTACATGCAAACTGCCCGTTAATAGAATCAGAATCAGCTCTCTGCATTAGGACAGTAGAAGGCTGCGTCCTAATATAGTGCACTGCTTTTGACCAGAGCCTTTAGGAAATAGGACGCCAATTCTAAAACACTTGAAGAAATGTCTGATGGGCCCTGACTTGCCAAAAGAATCACTGATGCCCTAAGAGTGTGAAGAGGTAACACTTTGTTAGGGGAAGACGTGTCTAGTGGGAGAGAGTAATGGGGATGAAGTTGGGAGAGAACTGTGTCCACGGTGATGCCTATGCTACAGCTACACTGGTAGACTTGACTTGACTTGCTGATGCGATGATGGGTGCTAGGAGGGCTTAGAAAGTAGGCCCTGTTTCACACGGGACTGTTAAAGACACATGGTGTTTGTTCTTTAAAATCAGGTTTGCCAGTTAGTTTTTTTAAATCAGGTTTGCCAGTTKGTTTTTTAAAATCCGGTTTGACAGTTTGTTCTTTAAAATCAGATTTGACCATTTGTTCTATAAAATCAGGTTTGACAGTTTGTTCTTTAAAATCAGGTTTGACAGTTTGTTCTTTAAAATCAGGTTTGACAGTTGGTTCTTTGAAATCCGGTGTGACAATCAGACTGAGCTCCATCAACACTTTTGCATTTCCCAATTGGGAAAATCATGTACTACAAAAGGGGAATGCAACTAAAATATATAGAAATATGACATACTTGGCATAAGACGTTGTATCTCTGTGAAAATGAAAGGTATTTAAAGCCTCCCTTACTGACAACGTGTTCTAAATATCAAATGCATACATGTGTATACACCATACCTTACCACAACCCTACCACACTGAGGCTTACCACTTCAATTTCACAACAACGCAAATGCAAGAGTTGATGAGGGTTGTTTTGAACCATTCCACCATCCTATGGTCTCTCTCCATATTATTTTTGTCAGTTATCATTAACCAGAAGTGTATTCAACTCTCTAATAAATTATGATGAATATTATAAATAACATTTTAAATAATTACACACTGTGGTTGACATCGAAAAAAACAATCAAAACCAATTATCTTTATAGTTATCTTTGTAAGAATATGAAACACGCTGTACATATAAATGTAAAGCACTTACCTACGAGACATTTTGCTAATATTTCTACTTCTTTCTCCATGTTATAACAGCTTCCAGGATATTTGTCACTACTGTGTACACATGCAAATGTATACATATTTGTAAATACAACACATGTATACACGTGTGTATTTCGTTTTACTTTATTCAAGTTATGGAACATTTATCAACAAATCTGTCTATACTTTAATAATAAATGCTGAAGGTGTTTTGCAGATAGTTATCCAGGATAAAGTGCCTTCATTTGAAACATTCTGTAGATTTCCATAGTGATTCGAGTTTTAAGGTTCGCAGTGAAGCTCAGTTTGTATATACCACACTTCTGCTAGGCATACTGCCAAGTCTCTCCCTCTGGGTTCCTTCTCATGTTTGTATACCAAAACATACACCCCTCAACATGTCACAGTTTTGTGTTGGCCGTTCTGAGTTATAGGATTAATCTTTTCCAGTGACACATCGGCATCGCTGCCCAAGTTCCCAGAAAGGGACGGGGACAGTTTCTCCAAGGTCTTAATCCCAACGCCATCCTTCTTCTGCAGCTCCTCCTCCTGACACAGGATGCTGTGGGGAATCACATAGGTGGCATTGTTGCTTTCCTTGGGAATGTGCCCTTTGGGCTGATACTGGGACGCAGGCGGCTGGGATCCATTGTTGTTGATGCTCACTATCTCTATGGCATTGCTGCCTGGGCAGAGTCTGTGGCAGCCCAGCAAGATGGAGAACGCTTTGCGGAAGTCCGCGTTGAAGGCATATATGATGGGGTTGAGTGAGGAGTTGGCCCAGCCGAACCAGACGAACACGTCGAAGGTGCCGGGGCTGATGCAGAGGAAATCAGAGGTGCCGTTGGGCTCACAGAAGGGTACCATGCAGTTGAGGATGAAGAAGGGCAGCCAGCAGCACACAAAAACCCCCATTATGACAGAGAGGGTCTTTAGGACTTTGGTTTCTCTTTTGAAAGACATCTTGAAGGAACTCTCCGTCTCCATGTTGGAGTTGTTCCCCATACTGCTGTGGCGGTTCTTGGCACTCTCCGCAGCCCTCTCCAGTGCTGAGATCCTCCTGATTTGTATCTGGGCAATTCTGTAAATCCGGGTGTAAGTCACGATCATGATTGCCACAGGGATGTAGAAGCTGATGAGGGAGGAGGAGATGGCATAGGTCCTGTTAAGGCTGGAGTCACAGTTGTCCGGCGGCAGCTCACCGTAAGTGCCGTTGAGCTCCAACGCCGCAGCCTTGTGCCAGTTCAACTGCACAGGGATGAAAGAGATGAGCACAGACAGCGTCCATGCCACACTGATCATAATAAACGCCACCTTGGGTGTCATCTTCCTCTCGTAGCGGAATGGGCTTGAGATCGCCCAGTATCTGTCCACGCTGATGACACATAAGTTCAAAATGGACGCTGTTGAGCACATGATGTCGAACGCCACCCAGACATTACAGAAGGCACCGAACGGCCAGAAGCCCACGATCTCCGTCGCTGCCTTCCATGGCATCACCAAGATGGCCACCAGCAGGTCTGAAATGGCCAAAGAGATCACAAAGAAGTTGGTGACCTTTGAGCGCAGGTGGCGGAACTTGGTGACTGCAACACATACCAGTGTGTTCCCCAGCAGTGTGGTCAGGATGAGCGCAAAGAGAAAGCAGCCTGTCAGAACGCGCTTGGATGAGTCTCTCTCCAGCAAATTATCGCTATCGCGGACCGTGGAGAAGTTCAAATCCATGTTTCTGTCAGCTTGTAGAGATAGAAATCACCCCATAATTCCAATCACCTGAACTCAGGCCAATTAGATGGAAAATGGACCCTTGGCCGCTTGCCTGGGGACCATCAAGTCTGGAGGATGGTTCACCATGCTCATCACAGCAATCATCCTGCAGAATGGTGTCTATAAATATTTCAAAAAGCACTCTTTATAAATGAGCCAAAAAATGCACCCTGTTCATGAATTCTCGAAGACATTCTACTGTCAGAGCAGCAGTTTTCCATTATGGGTATTCCATCTGTTATTGAAGAGTTTAGTATGATGTACCTACGAATCTAAACTTTTACTCTGCTTTATCATATGTCTCTTTCATTGACCTGTCAGCAGTCATCTGAAAATTTCACACCATATTCTCGCAGGCATGATAAGTAAACAGAGGCTAGGCCAATCATTAGCCTTATATACGGGCTCGTCGATACAGTCTATTGATCATATTAACACTGTGTTTATCTGATTTGTTTAATGACTGACGAGGCGTGTCCATGTGATTATATTCGTGCCCTTATTGATGCTCCATCCAGGACAAGCAACTGCAGGGCACATGCACTGGACAACCTGCCTGACGCTTTGGACGGTGATGGAAATGTAGACATGCAGTTGCAATATTGTTGAATTGAAATGCACACGCAGCATAACAACAAAATAAATACATCGTCCGTATCTTTACGCATGAAACGTGGCATCTGTAGCCTGTGTTTTATGAAAATGTAGCAATTAAGTTTCCATAAGCACCAAGAACACACAACAGGCTACATCTTACTGTGGAGCAACACAACGATAATCCTGGAGCTCAGTCCGTTCATGCGGTCCATTTTTGTCCCACATCGAGTCTCCAAAATTGCAATGGGACTCCATAGAAGATGAGCTGTCAACTTCTTTTAAACAACCGTTTTTTTTTTTTAAATGTCCTTAAATCCTCAAAGAAAGCTCAATGGTAAGCCATGGTTTACTGCGATATAGCAGGCTCTACATATTCTCTTTCCCGCGTATCTGTCTACAGCAGAAGCGCGCGCCTCTGTCTGCTCTCCTCGCGTGTGCTCCAGATGCAGCTCGCAGCCTCAGTACCGCTAGCAGTGTGTTATTCTCATTATATGTCCTTTCAAACTTCCTTCTATCTTCACCCAAAAAACTGTGTGACCACATCCAGACAAGGTCGAAATACCGTCCAATAGAATCAATTCAACTTGTGCATCTTCTCACCAGCTCCAGATCAACAATAATACGAGCAGTTAGTCACGGTTTCCTAAACGCACTAGATGTCATTTTTTATTCTATTGTTCAAGTTACTGTGAAGAGATCCACATTCCATCAAAGTCTCCAGTCCTTATCCACCACTGACGTGTCCGAAGTGAAGTCTCTCACTTGTAGATTGAGGGAAGATGAGACGTTTTGTGCGCCATATGCGCTCAGCTGCGCGCCAGAGTCTCTGGAAACGTCCCCACCAGCTTGTTTCATCTCATGCATCAACAGGGTATTTAGCTGAAATGTGTTCATTTGTTCCTATAAAAAGCCCACTCTTCGATATTGATATTACTTTTATAATTACATGATTAATTATACAGTAGCGTAATATTACAGCAATTGATTTAGTCTACTAAAAATGTGTGGAGTGAGTGCCAAGAATAAAGTGTTACTTTCGGTCACGGTTCTCCCGTATGTCATATAAGAGATTTGATAAGATAGCACATATTGGAATTCAATAAAATGAACCACGAAATTATGAAAACATCTCATGCTGAAATTGTCTCAAAGTTGAACTTGAAGGCAATCTATTTGGATAGATAGGCACAATGAGGCCATCTACTGGAGACCATATGTATTAATAATAAAACAAATGAAAATGTGGGACGCTGCAAGGTTATGTTAGGCTATTATCATCATCATCGACATCACCGAGTATGAACACCAATACATCTAATATATTCCAGAGGCAATAAAAAGGACACATACCCGTGTGCAGTATGTGTTGACATTTAGGTCTGTGTGGACTACAGGCTACAAACTGGCCAGTTTGGATGTTAAACTATTTAGCAAGCCGAAAACATCAATGGACCCTTCCATACTGCCGTCTATGTGTAGTAGTGGGGGCTGCTGAAGGGAGGATGGCTCATAATAATGTCTGGAATGGAGTTTTATGGCTGGAATGGGGTGAATGGCATCAAACACATAAAAAACACACGTTTGATTCCATTCCATTCACTCCATTCCAAATCAAATCAAATCATTATTATGAGCCATCCTCCTCTCAGCAGCCTCCACTGATGTGTAGTATACATGTGTGAGTAATTCATGAAGACTACCAAGTGTCTGAGGCCTGGCGGATTACACGCCCACTTCTCCCTGTAGCACCAAGCAAAGATGTGCATGCAGCAACGTTCAGTCAAAGCCCAGAGTCTCCCTGTCACCACAGACCACCATCCACGTGGTAATGTATTTCTGCATCGCATCCTAAAGCAAAATCAGATACTGTATTCAAATATTTATATCCAAAWGTCAATCTTCTAGAAGAGTCATGAAAGAGGACGTCAGAGCTGATATTCATATTGTCGGATCTTTGATGACTAATGACTGATGGGACGACAGGAAACGTCTCAGGGRATAGAGCCCAGCCTGGTTGTCTCTGATAGGAGGAATGGTCTAAGACTGAGAGACTAAGACTAAGACTGGTCTATGACAGCGTCAGAGCCAGAAAGATGGTTAATCACACCCCCTTGGCATAGGCCACTCATTGCAGTTTGCATAACATAATGGGATGGAATTCAGAATGACAGTAATTGTATGCCATTTCAACATACACTGTATAACATTTACTGGAATGCCTTCAAATGAACTAGTGCAATAGCTGGGATGGACTTGCAGGGATGCTACAGAGTTATGAAGTATATTTGTATTGTTATGGTTTTGTTTGTGGTGAACCCATTACTTACTACTTATAATTTCATAGCTGTAGTATTTTTTCCTAACCAAGTAGAAAATAAACAGAGCGTGCTCAGTGTAAGTAGTAAGGGGAAATTGGTGATGGTAGTGATTGTGGTGATTGTGGTGGTAGTGATGGTAGTGGTGGTGGTGGTGCTGTGGTCATGGTAGTGTGGTGTGATGGTGGTGGTGGTGATGGTGATGGTGATGGTGAGGTGGATGGTGGTGGTGGTCATGGTGATGGTGGTGGTGGTAGTGGTGGTATGGTGTTGATGTGGTGGTAGTGATGGTAGTGGTGGTGGTGTGGCTGGTGGTCATGGTAGTGGTGGTGGTGATGGTGATGGTGGTGGTGGTGATGGTGATGGTGGTGGTGGGTGGCAGTGATGGTGGTGGTGGTGGTGGCAGTGATGTGGTGGTGGTGGTGGTGATGGTGGTGGTGGTGGTGATGATATCAGTAGTAAGGGAAATGATTAGTGGTGGTGATGATGATGATGATGATGATTATTAATTAATTATTATTTTTATTATTATTATTATTATTATATTATATAAGTAGTAAGGGGAAATTATGGGTTGGACAAGATGATCCAGTATCATTGTGTTGTATTTACAAATATGTATGCATTTACACGTGTATACATTAGTGATGTTACAAATATATTGGAAGCCTTTTCAACATGGAGAAAGAAGTAGAAATATTAGCAAAATGTCTCGTAGGTAAGTCCTTTACATTTAAATATACAGCGTTTTTCATACAAAACGTTGTACGTATAAACGCCACTAAAACTCCGACCCTGGTTACGGCCCTGGATATAGCACTGGGACTTGTCCAGTAAGTATGACAATTTCTGTCATCCTGTTGGAAACGTTTTGTCTTGTTTTGGCCTATTGAACACGACCCAGTTGAGGCAGACCTTGGACCTGATGATGGTGTGATCCATCATTCTCCCACATGCTTCCCAATCACCTTGTGTAGAACTGAGTGACCCAGTTCTCTCCACTACTCATTTTGTCTGGTTCAAATCCCTGCTACAATAGTAATTGTCTGAAGATTATGCTTTTATAGCTGTAATTGATCTCACCTGTGAATCATATCCAGCATTTGACTAGGCTAACATAGTATAAAGATATAATGATACTACTGTGTAAAAAGATACTCTGACTCATCTTGCATCAACAAACGCCCACAGAAAGATTAAGAAGCTTGTAAAGCAAAGATGTGGTGTGTGAGTGGGTTTTAGGGGATTTAGGGGATTTCACAGATACAAACCTTGCAATTTCATGTCGACAGTCACCCCCTGTCATCAGCAACACAATGCTTAGACTACTAGGCAATCCGACTCCCACAAATCCTCTGTCACCTCGCCACATATTGGTCTCCAGGTCTCCAGCTCATCAGAAAGACTGGGAGAGGATGTTTGGCAGTAATCCCAGATCTCTGCCAGAAGACACACACTCAACAGCATGCATCTCTTCTTACTCTGAAATGAAGGAGACATAATTGCTCTGGCTGTTGCAGACTGAACCAGGGGATTTTCATGGTTTTTCGAATGCCATTTGAAGTTCTGCTCTTCGGGAGATGTTGTCTAAGAGCTTAGGGGTATTACAGTGACTCTTCAGATTACTTTTCTGAAGCTTTAAATGGGTCTCAGTAATGAGAGCGGAGTCTCCATTCTTAGACTAAATAACCTCCCTTGTACCTCACCTGAGGTATACGACAAAGACAATGTCATTGTCTATGTTATTACGGTACACTTAAACAGCTGGCTTCTCTGAAAGGGCAGGATCTTCCCATTATCACTACTTCAATAGATGATATGCGTGCCATCTGGCAGAATCTTCCCTTTATCACCACTTCAATTGTTGATATTTATGCCATCTGTCCACAGCCCCATTTGATAGTGTCAAAATAATTTCTTGGCAATGAAAGCATGGCAATAAAGATCTGGGTTAATCTGCACACATGATTCAGAACGTTGCCAATAGAACCACTCATTTATTTCTCAGAAAATGATGCTCTGCAAATCAGTTATAGCTGCAAAGTACATACTTGTTGCACACATTTTAAGCTCTCAGGCAATCTGTTTGTGGAAGGTCATAGAATTTACACATATAAGAACAATAATTCGTACAGTTAAGAGACCTATCAAATGAACATTAATATAGTAGGCTATTCAGGTCTGTTGACAGAGAGTATAACTCAGCCACTACAGATGTAGGATCTTCATTTGAGTCAGTTTGCTACAGCAGGAAAATAATCCTGCAGCAAAAGGAAATGTGAGTTATTATGTGGATTATAAATCATCATCCATGTAAAGTCCCTTGTTTAGGGTCTGGTACTGGTTCCCGACCGACATTTTAGCTTATACAGTGTATTCGGAAAGTTTAGACCCTTGACTTTTTCCACATTTTGTTACATACAGCCATATACTAAAATGGTTTAAATAGTTTTTTCCCTCATCAATCTACACACAATACAAAATGACAAAGCAAAACAGGCTTTTAGAAATMTTTGCAAATGTATAATAAAAAATAAAAATATTTTTTTTTACATAACTATTCAGTATTCCTTTACTCAGTACTTTACTTGGGGTGACAGGTAGCCCAGTGGTTTGAGTGTTGGACTAGTAACCGTACTAGCATTTTACAAGAATTTCGCTACACTCGCATTAACATCTGATAACCATGTGTATGTGACAAATAACGTTTGATTTGATTTAATTTGATTTGAGATCGAATCCCCGAGCTGACAAGGTAGAAATCTGTCGTTCTGCCCCTGAACAAGACAGTTAACCCACTGTTCCTAGGCCGTCATTGTAAATAAGAATTTGATCTTAACTGACTTGCCTAGTAAAATTAAAATAAATAAATAAAAACTTTGTTGAAGCAACTTTGGCAGCAATAACAGCCTTGAGTCTTATTGGGTATGACACTACAAGTTTGATACACCTGTATTTGGGGAGTTTCTCCCATTCCTCTCTGCAGATCCTCTCAAGCTCTGTCAGGTTGGATTGGGAGCGTTGCTGCACAGCTATTCTCAGGTCTCTCCAGAGATGTTCTATCGGGTTCAAGTCCGGGCTCTGGCTGGGCCATTCAGAGACTTGTCTTGAAGCCACTCCTGTATTGTCTTGGCTGTGTGCTTAGGGTTGTTGTCCTGTTGGAAGGTGAACCTTCGCCCCAGTCTGAGGTCCTGGGAGCTCTGGAGCAGGTTTTCATCAAAGATCTTTGCTCCGTTCATCTTTCCCTCGATCCTGACTAGTCTCCCAGTCCCTGCCGCTGAAAAACATCCCCACAGCATGATGCTGCCACCACCATGCTTCATTGTAAGAATGGTGCCAGGTTTCCTCCAGATGTGACACTTGGCATTCAGGCCAAAGAGTTCAATCTTGGCTTCATCAGACCAGAGAATCTTGTTTCTCATGATCTTAGAGTCCTTTAGGTGCCTTTTGGCAAACTCCAAGTAGGCTGTCATGTGCCTTTTACTGAGGAGTGGCTGCCGTCTGGCCACTCCACCATAAAGTTCCAATTGGTGGAGTGCTGCAGAGATGCTTGTCCTTCTGGAAGGTTCTCCCATCCCCACAGAGGAAGTCTGGAACTCTGTCAGAGTGAACATCGGGTCTTCTAACTGCTCAGTTTGGCCAGCTCTAGAAAGAGTCTTGGTGATTCCAAACTWATTTTTTTGATACCTTTCCCCAGATCTGTGCCTTGATCTGTTCCGGAGCTCTACAGACAGTTCCTTCGAACTCATGGCTTGTTTTTTGCTCTGACATACACTGTCAACTGGGGGACGTTGTGGTGTGTGCCTTTCCAAATCATGTCCAAAAAAAACGAAAAAAATAAAACCTGTTTTCGCTTTGTCATTGTGGGGTACTGTGTGTAAATTGATGAGGGGGAAAAAATTGAATACATTTTAGAATAAGGCTTTTCCACAAAATSTGGAAAAAGTCAAGGGGTCTGAATACCTTCCGAATTAACTGTAAATCTATCTGTGGACACCGTACATAGCTGTGGGATGTAGGGGTGATGAGGGTGCTGCAGCACCCCATAAAAAATCATAACAAAAAAAAGACAAAATAATTCTCACAATAGTAGACACTAAATATACAAATATGTATTTTACAGTTATAAGGAAGGTGAAATCTTATAGTTATCGTATAGTTTTATAAATTGATTATACTATGTTTAGGAGAAATATAAGTCATTTCAAGCCTTATTCATAAAATGTTGTTTAATATACAATACATCATATACTGTACAATATTTCATAATCTCATTTTTACTTTTACCCCATTTTTCTCCCCATTTTCATGGTATCCAATTGGTAGTTACAGTCTTGTCTCATCGCTGCAAATCCCATACAGACTCGGGAGAGGCGAAGGTTGAGCGCGGTGTGTTCTCCGAAACACAACCCAAATCAAGCCGCATTGCTTCTTGACACAATGCCCAGTTAACCCGGAAGCCAGCCACACCAATGTGTCAGAGGAAACACCGTACACCTGGCGACCGTGTCAGCGTGCATTGCGCCCGGCCCGCCACAGGAATCACTAGAGCGCGATGGGACAAGAACATCCCTGCCYACCAAACCCTCCCCTAACCCGGACGGCGCTGGGCCAATTGTGCGCCGCCCTATAGGACTCTCGGTTACGTCCGGTTGTGACACAGCCCGGGTCTGTAGTGATGCCTAAAGCACTGCGATGTAGTGCCTTAGACTGCTGCGCCATTCGGGAGGCCACATGTTTGTAGGGGTTGATACATTTTTTTGTAAGAGAAAATKATTTCTGAKATTTCTATGTGGAAATTACAAACTTCGGAAGCCTTTTTAAACCTCAAATACATTACAAGTTGTAAAAGTCCTGCATTACAAGAAAGGTCTCCTGCAACAGGGTGATCAAATTAAGATCCTACATCTGTAAACTATTCAGGTCTGACGACAGAGAGCATAAGGTAACACTTGATTTGGATGGTACATCTGTAGATGCTCTACAGACTACAGAGTATCAGTAACATGTCAGTTATCGAATTAAATAGTGCAGATCCCTTTCACATAGATTTTTATACAATGTGCCATATTTCATATGAGCCAGTCGTGGTCTGTGCCGTTTAAGATGAGGGAGGACGATTTTTTWTTTTTKTTAGCATGGCCTTATTTTCTACTACAGCATATTGGATGACTGTCATTCATATTTCATCTGCATACTCTTGCCTGCATCTAGCTGATCTAGGGTGTAATCATTAGTCCAACAGGAATTTCTATTGGACAAATTCCAGTATGTTTATCCTCGTTTCGTTCCGTTTGCTTCCATTTAAGAATAATATTTCAACAGAATCGGCAGAATGAATACACCCCTGATCACACGTAAACACAGTTCACTTTCATAGCAGCCACATATCAATTTTCTCATTGTATAATTGTATAATTCCTTCTTGCTTCTACACACTCTCCTCCTCTCACTTTTTCCCTTCGCTTGTGGACAGTGTACAACACAACAGCTGTCTGTGACCAGGCAACAAAAAAAAATCCAAGCCAAACCTTCATACCATAACCACTAACTGCTACACACAGCTTACATCATTGTCACCATATTCGCTAACGTCATAGTCAACATAGCTACTAGAACTAACGCATTAGTAAACCCGCTACAAGCATGCTGTACAGTGTACAGCAAGCAGTTTAGCGGTTACACTGGCGGGCTCCGGTGGCAATACATTAATAAAACCAAAATCTTACCTTGAGTTGGACGAGTTCCAGTGTTGGATAGCCATAGCCACCTAGCTCACATAGCGTCCCTCTCTTTGAGTAGGCTAAACTAGCTAGCTGCATTCGCTAGCTTAGTAAGTGAAAGTGAAAGTGAAAACATACAACGAAATATCTCTCTCTCTCTTTTCTCTCCTTCATTTTTGAATAAATTAATTTGTTTAAAACTGTTCAGCTATTGTCCTTCTGTCTCTTTGAGTCAACTCCTCACCCCATTTTATGCACTGCAGTGCTAGCTAGCTGTAACTTATGCTTTCAGTACCAGATTAATTCTCTGGTCCTTTGATTGGGTGGAAAACACGTCAGTTCATGCTGCAAGACCTCTGATAGGTTGGAGGACGTCCTCCGGAAGTTGTCATAATTACTGTATAAGTCTATGGCTGGGGTGAGAACCATGAGGCTCCAAGTTTTGTATTGAAGTCAATGGAAACTAGCTGTCCTCCGGCTACACCATGGTGCTATCCAAGAGAATGCTGTTGAGGCTATTGTAGACATTCATTGCAAAACAGTGTGTTTTAATCAATTATATGGTGACGTGAARATATTTAATATAYTTCTTTCTTAAAAAGATAACTTTTTTAATGTATAACTATTTTTATTTGTATTAAATTCACTGAGGAGGATGGTCCTCCCCTTCCCCCTCTGAGGAGATTCCAGGTCACAGTTGTAAATGAGAACTTGTTCTCAACTGGCCTACCTGGTTAAATAAATGTGAAATAAAATAAAAAAYWAWWTTTWWAAATCCACTAAAATGAGCACTAAACTATAATCCTGGTTTGTCATTGCCATGTGGTTTGTTAGTACTGTATTCCCAATTGGACGTTGACTTGATAAGAGGTCAACCAATACATGACAACCAATCTTAAGCATGTTTGTGCCTCCATTACTCTACATACTGTAGAACTCGTTCCAACATGGAAGAAAATTAGCATAATCATCAGAATCGTACAGCATGAAAAAGCTACCGGTACATCAACTAACCTCAAGAGAAGTCAGCAGCTTGTTCTGGCTCTCACCTTGCACCCTTCCCGGGKAACCTTTTTAAGGTGAAACGGTGAAACTGGGCACTTTGTGCACCCCTGGTGCTACATTGAAAATAAGTTATACTCATGACTTTCAGTGGGGAGCTATACAGTTGTCAGAGGACATTAACAGCAATGAAAAGGAGAAAGTCTGCACGGGGCGTCTTTTCCAAATTCCTTGAAGATTAAATGGCAACACTATCAAGGCAGCTACTTTTAAGTCTATATTTCAATAGAATAATAAAGTGATAGCGACGATATCCATTAACAACCAAAACTGCTAGAAAGAGGAATGAAACTCATTTGAATTTGTGCTCYGAGCTTCAGATAGGGGGTGAAATTATTTGGCTTTTCAAATGGCTGCCATGACCTTGGGAAAGGTCATGACCCACACAGAAGTCTGTTTCTGCTTTTGCCAATGTGCCTATTGTCTTTCCAAACAGGCCAATATTACTGTCTATTTCAACACTTTCTAGGTGTCCACAGTTTCTAGGTGTCCATAGGACTGGGTAAATATTACATTTGGGTTAGTTCGGTCGCAGCTACATTCAACAGACGGGGTCTTGAAAATTGAGCTGTCACCACTTCAAGTGGCCCATGGCAATGGTCAGTATTAGTATTTTAGTATTTTATTATGATCCCCATTAACTCTTGGTAAAGCACCAGCTAATCTTCCTGGGGTCCACACAAAGAAATAAAACATGACAAAATACAGAACATCAATAGACAAGAACAGCTCAAGGACTGAACTACACACATTTTAAATAAGAACAATGGAAGCTAAAAAGGTCCTACAGACAGTTACACGTGCCTATGAGTTATTTAGGTCCGATAGGGGAGAGCCGTTGTGCTGTGAGATGTTGTTTTATTTGTTTGTTTATTAAGCTAGTTTAGCTGTTTGCTTGAGTAATTTGAGATGGGAGTTCCATGTGATCAGGGCTCTCTATATAATAGAGTTGCCTTGAATTCCTTCTGGATTTGGGGACTGTGAAGAGACCCCTGGTGGCATTTCTGTTGGGGTGGGTACTGTAGGTCTCTCAGAGGTATATGTAAGTTGATTATACAGACAATTTAGCATTTTCAACATTAATATTTCTCTCAAAAGCAAGAATTGATGCAGTCAACCTCTCCTCTACTTTGAGCCAAGAGAGACTGACATGCATACTGTTGACATTAGCCCTCTGTGTATATTAAGGGACAAGTCAGTGATGTGGAATGGAGAGATAACATATGTCACGGCTGTTTGAAGCCAAGTCCTCAGGTCACCTCTTTCATTTTCACTCTGAGCCTGTGACTTCCATGATCCTGGCATTAAATTGAATTTGGTCAAGTTTAGGTCTCAGCCTCACATGTCCAAAGCAAGCACTCTGCCACACAGATTGAGACGGAATGAGAAAGAGAGAGAGAGAGAGAGAGAGTGAGTGAGGGAGAGAGTTAGAGGGAGAGGGAGAAAGGGGCAGAGGGAGCGAGAGAGCGAGAGAGAGAGAGTTAGAGACACATATTTCCCTCATATTACTCAGACCCACAAAGACTTCGGAAACAAATCCAATTTTGATAAACTCCCATATCTATTGGGTGAAATACCACAGTGTGCAATCATAGCAGCAAGATTTGTGACCAGTGAAGAACTAACACCATTGTAAATACAACCCATATTTATTTATTTTCCCTTTAGTACTTTAACTATTTGCACATCACAACAACACTGTATATGGACATAATATGAACTTGTGTGAGTGTAACATTTACTGTTCACTTTATATTGTTTATTTCACTTTTGTTTATCCATTTCACTTGCTTTGGCAATGTAAACATTTGTTTTCCATGCCAATAAACCCCCTTGGATTTAATTGAAGTGTCACGCCTTGACCTTAGAGATCCTTTTAATTCTCTATTTGGTTAGGTCAGGGTGTGACTAGGGTGAGCAATCTATGTTTTCTATTTCTTTGTTGGCCGGGTATGGTTCCCAATCAGAGGCAGCTGTCTATCGTTGTCTCTGATTGGGGATCATACTTAGGCAGCTTTTTCCCACCTGTAGTTTGTGGGATCTTGTTTTGGTACTGTGCTGTTTAGCCCTATTAAACCTTYCGTTTCGTTTTGTATTTGTTGTTTTTTCGGTGTGCATTGAATAAAGTAAGATGTACGCCTACCATGCTGCACCTTGGTCCACTCATTCCAACAACGAGCGTAACATGAAGAGAGACAGAGAGAGAGAGATGCAAAWACCCTGCTTGCAGTATACCAGAGAGTAATATGGGGCAGTAAATATGTATTTTACATGACTGGTTTTTATGACTCACTTTAGGAATAAAGGTAATCAAGCACATGTTAGGAGTGTGTAGTCACTCCTGGCCTTAAGTTGAGTCAAAGAGACCTTTGCTGTAAAGATGAAAGAAAAAATGTGTTTGGTTTGATTTTATTTGCACAAKCCCATCATATATCACCAAGTGCCAGGCCAGACAACAGTGCTATCCCAGAGCTTGCTTCTGTTTGGCAAATTGACAACACTTGTTSCAGACACAAACTGCTTATGACTACCATGAGCTATGAAAATTAGCTTTGACATTGCCTGCAATAAAGTTTTACGGACAAATTGGCAACTGTTGGCAACTGTTTTGTACCTGTCGATCACAGACATCAGTGATAGCTGGCTAGACCTTATGATGTCATGTCACACTTTCATCCATTAGAAGCTCTGTCATAATCGTTTTCCATTAGTAGACATGAATAGACTTTGGGGGTTACTTGGGTGTAATCAATCAAAACATCAGGCTCTGTTTGGCAGTTGCGTTATTTTTTCATACCAAACTTTCATCAGTGCCTTTGTGTAAACCTCATTACTCCCCAAGTGAATTCCCTTTGTTGAAATACTTTGCCAAAATGACAACACTTATCTGTTCTCTGAACTGAGTGAGAAAGTACTCCATTTCAAACACATAATACCATCAACTGCTTTTATGTGCTTTTAATTGGCAGCAAAGATCACAGGAGCAGAAGGAGGAAGCATGTCTGATTGTGCAGCTAGGGCAGCTGTCCATTCTAAAGCCCATTGGCGTTTTGCCTGTTGAATAATACAAGGAATCTGTTGAAAGTCTTGAGTCTTGATTTTGCCATTTTGTCATTGTATTGACAATAATCTGTCAAATAAATAAGTCATCCTATTGTCCGTTGTCGTAAATACTAGAAACACTTTACTTGACACCAGCGTCATATCAAGTTATGTCATAACAGGTGACATAACTTGACATAACCTGTCACAATATGGTCACTGTTATGACACATATTTAGAGCTGTTGTGACATATATTGCATTATTTTATGTCTGGTTATGACACCTACGAAAGACTGTCAAAACCACACAAGGCAAAACATTCCATTACACCATAGCCTACGTGTCAACAGTATGTTTATGTAATACACAGTGCCTTTGGAAAGTAGTCAGACCCCTTTGAATTTTTCCACATTTTGTTACTTTACAGCCTTATTCTAAAATGGATTAAATTGTTTTTTACCCCTCATCAATCTACACACAATTCCCCATAATGACAAAGCAAAAACAAGTTTTTAGAAATATCAGCAAAAAGTATATAACAAATAAAAAATGAAATATCACATTTACATAAGTATTCAGACCCTTTACTCAGTACTTTGTTGAAGCACCTTTGGCAGTGATTWCAGCCTTGAGTCTRCTTGTGTATGACGCTACAAGCTTGGCAAACCTGTATTTAAGGAGTTTCTCCTATTCCTCTCTGCAGCTCTGTCATGTTGGATGGGGAGCGTTGCTGCACAGCTATTTTAATTTATCTCCAGAGATGTTTGAACGGGTTCAAGTCCGGGCTCTGGCTGGGCCACTCAAGGACATTCAGAGACTTGTGTTGCCACACCTGTGTTGTCTTGGCTGTGTCCTTAGGGTAATTGTCCTGTTGGAAGGTGAACCTTCGCACCAGTCTGAGGTCCTGAGCGCTCTGGAGCAGGTTTTCATCAAGGATCTCTCTGTACTTTGCTCTGATCATCTTTGCAATTGTTTAAATTGCAATGCCACTTAATATAATGTTTACATACCCTACATTACTCATCTCATATGTATATGTATATACTGTACTCTATATCATCTACTGCATCTTGCCATCTTTATGTAATACATGTATCACTAGCCACTTTAAACTATGCCACTTATGTTTATATACCCTACATTACTCATCTCATATGTATATACTGTACTCTATACCATCTACTGCATCTTGCCTATGCCGTTCTGAACCATCACTTATTCATATATCTTTATGTACATATTCTTTATCCCTTTACACTTGTGTGTATAAGGGAGTAGTTGTGGAATTGTTAGGTTAGATTACTCGTTGGTTATTACTGCATTGTCGGAACTAGAAGCACAAGCATTTCGCTACACTTGCATTAACATCTGCTAACCATGTGTATGTGACAAATAAAATTTGATTTGATTTGATATATGTCAAAACAGGTGTAAATACATGGGTCATGACAGTGTTATGACCATATTATGACAGGTTATGAGAAGTTATGTCAGCTGTTATGACATATTATGACAAGGTTATGACCGTSTAATAATGTGTTATGACACTGGATGTCAAGTAAAAGTGTTACCTAAAAACAACTATTGTTTAATTGACACAAAATTAAGGCAATAACATATTGYGAATTCAGACTGTGGACGCTACTATACTTTCCTTGTATTATTCAACAGGCAAAAGGCCAATGGGAATTTAGAATTGAGAGTGGTCCTAACTGCACAAACAGACGTGCTTCCTCCTTCCGTTCCCTAGGAGAGTTCTATGGTTCRAAGAGCACAGTGCTTTCCGGATAATAGGCTATTCAGTTTTTCAAATGGGGATTTACCGGTAACTGAATATAGAATGGATCTAATATAGCTGTAATATTCGCTACTGTAGCCATCCCCCATTTCAACCCATGATTCTCTGTTTCATTTCTAGGGAATATGATCTTGCACACAGAATCCAACTCAATTAGAGGGAGTGGCTGACCAAGCACTTTATAATAACAACTTGTAATAAAGCATTTATAATGGATTAATAAATAGTTTATTCATAATTTATTAATCATTACTCATGCCAAATATTTTCAGTCTCCTGAGGGTGAATAGGTTTTGTCGTGCCCTCTTCACGACTGTCTTGGTGTGCTTGTTAGTTTGTTGGACACCAAGGAARTTGAAGCTCTCAACCTGCTCCCCTGCAGCCCTGTCGATGAGAATGGGGGCGTGCTCAGTCATCTTTTTCCTGTAGTCCACAATCATCTCCTTTGTCTTGATCACGTTGAGGGAGAGGTTGTTGTCCTGGCACCACACGGCCAGGTCTCTGACCTCCTCCCTATCGGCTGTCTCGTCGTTGTCGGTGATCAGACGACTGTTGTGTCGTCTGCAGACTTAATGATGGTGTTGGAGTCGTGCCTGGCCGTGCAGTCATGAGTGAACAGGGAGTACAGGAGGGGGCTGTGCACYCACCCCTAAGGGGCCCCTGTGTTGAGGATCAGCGTGGCGGATGTGTTGTTACCTACCCTTACCACCTGGGGGGAGCCCGTCAGGAAGTCCAGGATCCAGTTGCAGAGGGAGGTGTTAAGTCCCCGGGTCCTTAGCTTATTGATGAGCTTTGAGGGCACTATGGTGTTGAACGCTGTGCTGTAGTCAATGAATAGCATTCTCACATAGGTGTTCCTTTTGTCCAGGTGGGAAAGGGCAGTGTGGAGTGCAATACACGATTGCATCATATGTGGATCTGTTGGGGCAGTAAGCAAATTGGAGTGGGTCTAGGGTTTGATGTGAGCCATGACCAGCCTTTCAAAGCACTTCATAACTACAGATGTGAGTGCTATGGGTCGTAGTCATTTAGGCAGGTTACCTTAGTGTTCTTGGGCACAGGCACTATGGTGGTCTGCTTAAAACATGTTGGTATTACAGACTCGGACAGGGAGAGGTTGAACTTGCCAGTTGTGTCAGTGCATGCTCGCAGTACACGTCCTGGCAATCCATGTAGCCCGTTGACCTGTTTAAAGGTCTTACTCACATTGTCTGCGGAGAGCGTGATCACACAGTATCCGGAACAGCTGGTGCTCTCATGCATGTTTCAGTGCCTTTTGCATCGAAGCAAGCATAGAAGTAGTTTACTCGTCTGGTAGGCTCGTGTCACTGGGCAGCTCTTGGCTGTGCTTCTTTTGTAGTCTGTAATGGTTTGCCAGCCCTGCCACATCAACGAGCATCAGAGCCGGTGTAGTACGATTCGATCTTAGTCCTGTATTGACGCTTTGCCTGTTTGATGGTTCATCGGAGGGCATAGCGGGATTTCTTATAAGCTTCTGAAAGCGGCAGCTCTACCCTTTAGCTCAGTGCAGATGTTGACTGTAATCCATTGCTTCTGGTTGGGGTATGTACGTAATGCCACTGTGGGGATGACGTCATCGATGCACTTATTGATGAAGCCAATGACTGATGTGGTGTACTCCTCAATGCCATCCGGAGGAATCCGGAACATATTCCAGTCTGTGGCTAGCAAAACAGTCCTGTAGTTTAGCATCTGCTTCATCTGACCACTTTTTATTGATCTAGTCACTGGTGCTTCCTGCTTTAATTGGAGCTTGTAAGCAGGAATCCGGGGGATAGAACTATAGTCAGATTTGCGAAATGGAGGGCGAGGGAGAGCTTTGTATGCGTCTCTGTGTGTGGAGTAAAGGTGGTCCAAAGTTTTTTTCCTCTGGTTGGACATTTAACATGCTGATAGATTTGTAAAATTTGGTAAAACTGATTTAAGTTTCCCTGCATTAAAGTCCCCGGCCACTAGGAGTGCCGCTTCTAGGTGAGCGTTTTCCTGGTTGCTTATGACGGAAT
>NC_036863.1:3387467-3388345 GCF_002910315.2 Salvelinus sp. IW2-2015
TAGTTTACTCGTCTGGTAGGCTCGTGTCACTGGGCAGCTCTTGGCTGTGCTTCCCTTTGTAGTCTGTAATGGTTTGCCAGCCCTGCCACATCAACGAGCATCAGAGSCGGTGTAGTACGATTCGATCTTAGTCCTGTATTGACGCTTTGCCTGTTTGATGGTTCATCGGAGGGCATAGCGGGATTTCTTATAAGCTTCTGAAAGCGGCAGCTCTACCCTTTAGCTCAGTGCAGATGTTGACTGTAATCCATTGCTTCTGGTTGGGGTATGTACGTAATGCCACTGTGGGGATGACGTCATCGATGCACTTATTGATGAAGCCAATGACTGATGTGGTGTACTCCTCAATGCCATCGGAGGAATCCCGGAACATATTCCAGTCTGTGGCTAGCAAAACAGTCCTGTAGTTTAGCATCTGCTTCATCTGACCACTTTTTATTGATCTAGTCACTGGTGCTTCCTGCTTTAATTTGAGCTTGTAAGCAGGAATCCGGGGGATAGAACTATAGTCAGATTTGCGAAATGGAGGGCGAGGGAGAGCTTTGTATGCGTCTCTGTGTGTGGAGTAAAGGTGGTCCAAAGTTTTTTTCACTCTGGTTGGACATTTAACATGCTGATAGATTTGGTAAAACTGGTTTTGGTAAAACTGATTTAAGTTTCCCTGCATTAAAGTCCCCGGCCACTAGGAGTGCCGCTTCTAGGTGAGCGTTTTCCTGGTTGCTTATGACGGAATATAGATTTTTTTTCAAATTATGGATCCCCATTAGTTCCAGCCAAGGCAGCAGCTACTCTTCCTGGGGTTCAGAAAAAGGAAGGCGGTTATATACAATTTAAAAAATATTACAATGCATTTCACAACAGATTTTGGGTTGGGTTGG
>NC_036863.1:3390431-3490468 GCF_002910315.2 Salvelinus sp. IW2-2015
AAATAGAGATAAAATTAGTCACTACACCAAGAAACAATTATTCGAATCCAGATGACAGTCCGTATAACATGTTTAATACAATACATTTATGTTGTGTTGTTCGAAAATGTTGCATTTATTTGAGGGTATAAATCAAGAGTTTTAAGCAATTGCAGCCACTGATCAAAAATGCACCAAGCAGCAAGAATAATTACAGAGAGCAAACGTGAAAATACCTAAATACTCATCATAAACATTTTATGAAAATACAATGGTGTACAGCAAATGAAAGATAAACACTCTTGTGAATCCAGACAATATTTGCAGAATTTTTTAAGTGTTTTAGCAGCGAAACATCATATAGAATTATATTAAGCTTTACAACGTCGGTTTTGTGAAAGCTACCTATGCGGTGGAAACATGGTGAAAATATGCGGTTGTGTGTTTGGCTATTGTGGTTAGCTAATAGAAATACATATTGTGTTTTCGCTGTAAAACATTTTAAAAATCGGAAATGATGGCTGGATTCACAAGATGTTTATCTTTCATTTGCTGTATTGGACATGTGATTTCATGAAAATTATATTATATGATATCCCTGTCCCGTTAGGCTAGGCTATGCTAGTCAGCTTTTTTGATGAGGCGGATCCCGGATCCGGGAGGGTGATGAAGTAGAGGTTAACAGCTTCTACCCCCAAGCCATAAGATGTTTTATTTTATTTCACCTTTATTTAACTAGGCAAGTCAGTTAAGAACAAATTCTTATTTTCAATGACAGCCTATGAACAGTAGGTTAACTGCATTGTTCAGGGGCAGAACAACTGATTTTAACATTGTCAGCTCGGGGATTCGATCTTGCAACTTTTCGGTTACTTGTCCAACGCTCTAAACACTGCCCTGATTGCTGAACAATTAATCAAATGGCCACCCGAACTATTTACATTCACCCCCCTGTTGTATTCGGCGCATGTGACAAATAAAAGTTGATTTGATTTGCAGGTATAACATCTTACATGTATAACCTTTATATGCTTCCAGTGCTTCAGTCTTTTAAGGCTATTTTCACATTTTGCTTTGTTCGGAACAACTTTTACTGGGCATTTAAAGGCAGTAACTCTTTAAATATAATGGGAATGTTCAACTATATAATGTATTCAGATACTTGTTGGTAACACTTTATTTGGATAGTCCATCTGTAGATGCTCCAACTGTCACGACCTCCGCCGAAGTCGGCTCCTCTCCTTGTTCGGGCGGCGTTCGGCGGTCGACGTCACCGGCTTTCTAGCCATCGCCGCTCCATTTTTCATGTATCCATTTGTTTTGTCTTGTTCCCTGCACACCTGGTTTTCATTCTCCCAATCAATCCATATGTATTTATTCCTCTGTTCCCCATCATGTCTTTGTGTAAGATTGTTTGTGTTATGTGTATTTTGGAATTGTGGATATTGTTACGCGTATTACTTTTTGTCAATGTTCCGTGTTTGGGCACATTTTATGTTACTTTGTGGTGTCATTTTGGACCGGAATAAAAAGTGCGCCTGTTCACTACACTCTGCTCTCCTGCACCTGACTTCACCTCCAATACACACTCCTAACACCAACCCTGTTCCTGGAGAGCTACACTCCTATAGGTTTTTCACTCTAAACCCCTAACCCTTCTAAACCTAACCGTAACCTTAGCAAGCAGTTGCTTATCAACAGATAGTTTGTTGATAGTATGACCATCTCTAGAGCTTCTACATATGGACTATCTGGACTATCCAAATAAAGTGTGACCTATTTGCTTCCTTATCACTATAGACTGCTCTATTGAGTGACTGCAATCCACACTTCGGTTTTGGTAGAAAAGTCACTGGCAAGAAAGGCTAATGTTAGCATTTTCAGACGAATAAACATTACTCAGCATAGAGTGTGTCTGAAATTACACATCACACACTATTACTAGTGTGACTGTTTTTGGATAAAATTGTCAATATATTTTCTTAAATATCATCTGTATTGTGTGCCTATTGTTTAACCATTGATGTTCTAGGGGCCATTTTGAGACCTTAAAGAGCATCAGGTTCTACTGGAATGTCTACCAATGGCATATCCATCTTTTTGTGAGAAATTACACTCGTCGAACATCTCATTCCAAAATCATGAACATTAATATGGAGTTTGTCCCGCTTTGCTGCCATAACAGCCTCCAATCTTTTGGGAAGGCTTTCCACTAGAAGTTGGAACATTGCTGGGGGGACTTGCTTCCATTCAGCCACAAGAGCATTAGTGAGTTCGGGCACTGATGTTGGGCTATTAGGCTTGACTCGCAGTCAGCGTTCCAATTCATCCCAAAGGTGTTCAATGGGGTTGAAGTCAGGGCTCTGTGCAGGCCAGTCAAGTTCTTCCACACCGACAAACCATTTCTGTATGGACCTCACTTTGTACACGSYGGAATTGTCATACTGAAATAGGAAAGGGCCTTCCCCAAACTGTTGCCACAAAGTTGGAATTACAGAATCATCTAGAATGTCATTGTATGCTGCAGCGTTAAGATTTCCCTTCACTAAGGGGTCTAGCCCGAACCATGAAAAACAACCCCAGACCATTATTCCTCCTCCACCAAAATGTACAGTTGGCACTATGCATTGGGGCCATTCTACTGCCAATATTTACCTATGGAGATTGCATGGAWGTGTGCTTGATTTTATACATCTGTCAGCAATGGGTGTGGCTGAAATAGCCAAATCCACWAATTTGAAGGGGTGTCCACATACTTTTGAATATATAGTGTAGTTATAAAGTATAAAGAGCCCTCTTTAGATGAGTCCACATAAAAATACTTAACTAATGATTGGTAAAAATGTTTATAAGGTCCTATATTAAACACCTTATGAATGAATAGCAAAAGTTGTTTATAAATGTGTAAATAACTAGTTTACTAACATTAACAGATGTGGGAGTAATGATTAATAAATGATGAATAAACTATTTATTAATCCATTAAATAAATGCTTTATTACAAGGTGTTGATATAAAGTCCTACCCTGTTATTCTCTCGGCTCTCACCACTCAACTGGTGGAGGTCAGCCTGCTGTTGTCTTTTTACAAATGTAGATATTAACCTGTGGCATTATTCCATAGTYGGGATTAAACCCAGATTATAAAAACTGAAAATTAACAAGGTTTATGTGGATTTCAGCGTGATGGTGATTTGGTGTCACGTACAAAGGGACAGAGTGTACGACCCTGGCTAAAACCTCTATTACAGTATACCTCCTGCCACTCCCACCCCTCCTCTCCAGGTCATCCACCTCTATGTCCATCTCTCTCCCCTCCATCCCCTCTAACTGGCTCGTCGTGACCTCTTGACACRTACGGCTGAAACTGGCTGAAACCTTTTGATCTGTGAGAGGCTGGACCATACCCCATTTCATCACAACTCCAYCTGTTCAGTATTAAAGTGCCTTTGGAAAGTATTCAGACCCCTTGACTTTTTTCACATTTTGTTACGTTACAGCCTTTTTCTAAAATGGATTCAATTAACTTTTTTCTTCAGCAATCTACACACAATAATAATGAGAAAGTGAAAACAGGTTTTTAGAKATTTTTGCAAATGTATAAAAATAAATAAATACCTTATTTACATAAGTATTAAGCCCCTTTGTTATGAGACAAAAAATGTAGCTCAGGTGCATCCTGGTTCCATTGATCATCCTTGAGATGTATCTACAACTTGATTGAATTTTTAAATGGAAGATATTGGAACCACCAAGACCCTTCCTAGAGCTGGTCGCTCAGCCAAACTGAGAAATCGGGGGAGAAGGGCCTTGGTCAGGGAGGTGACCAAGAATCTGATGGTCACTCTGAAAGAGCTCCAGAGTTCTTCCGTGGAGATGGGAGAACCTTCCATAAGYACAACCATCTCTGCAGCACTCCACTAATCAGGCCTTTATTGTAGAGAGAACAGACGGAAGCCACTCCTCAGTAAAAGACACATGATAGCCAAAACTTTGCCAAAAGGCACCTAAAGACTCTCAGACCATGAGAAACAAGATTCTCTGGTCTGATMAAACCAAGATTGAACTCTTTGGCCTGAATGCCAAGAGTCACATCCGGAGGAAACTTAGCACCATCCCTATGGTGAAGCATGGTGGTGGCAACATCATGCTGTGGGGATGTTTTTCAGCGGCAGGAACTGGGAGACTAGTCAGGATCGGGGCAAAGATGAACGGAGCAAAGTACGCAGAGATTCTTGATGAAAACCTGCTTCTGAGCGCTTAGGACCTCTGACTGCGGTGAAGGTTCACTTTCCAACAGGACAATGACCCTAAGCACACAGCCAAGACAATGCAGGAGTGGCATTGGGACAAGTCTCTGAATGTACTTGAATGGCCCAGCCAGAGTCCGGACTTGAACCCGATCTAACATATCTAAAGAGACCTGCAAAATCCCCATCCAACCTGACAGAGCTTGAGAGGATCTGCAGAGAAGAATGGGAGAAACTCCCCAAATACAGGTGTGCCAGCTTGTAGCGTCATACGCAAGAAGACTCAAGGCTGTAATCACTGCCAAAGGTGCTTCAACTAAGTACTGAGTAGAGGGTCTAAATACTTATGTAAATGTGATATTTCAGTTTTACATTTTTGAAATACATTTGCAAAAAAAAAAAACACATGTTTTGGATTTGTCATTATGGGGTATTGTGTGTAGATTTTAGAATAAAGCTGTAACGTAACAAAATGTGGTAAAAGTCAAGGGGTCTGAATACTTTACCAAGGCACCATATATCCCTCGATGTTGTGTATTAACTTTTACACTGACTGGGGYAAAACACACTCAATCTTTAAGGGTAGATTCTTGGAACTAGAGCAAAGCTTGTTTTAGGACAGTATGTTGATCTTTCAAATACATATGAGCAGGCATGGAATTTATCTGCTGTATATCTTATATGACAGTGTTCTCAACACAGCACAAACCCTCTTCACACACCCTCTATGGATGGACATCCCCACGGGCTAGCTGTCACAACATTACAGGATGATTTAAATTATATATTCAATGTCCTTTGTGGTTTTTTCTACCAAGAAAATGTTTCTTGAGGTTTCCAAATTCGTCGCACTTTATAGCTCTGATTGGGACTGATGGGAAAACGACAACTCTGTCTTCATCACAGATGGGCTGGCTTTCACCCACACTGCAAGTGTCAAAATCCATTCTCATCTACTGTYTCTGGCCACAGAACTAAACAAATACCACTCAGTGCTCTCTGTGAAGTATGCCACATTGTGTGATTTATTGAGAGAGAAAGAGAGAACATTGTATGGAAACTGAAAGCACTCTGTTATACCTTTGTGTGGTATTTGTGAAGAAGATTTCCACGGTTGTTGGGGATGATTTARTTTCTCTGAGTGCTATCAGATGTATGATTTCACCCTACCTCGGAAGCAATGAACCCTCGACATGCAGCACTCTTGGGGCCCGAGGATAACAATTTCTGATGCAGAAATCAATACTCCTTTCTCTAACGGAGGCTCTTCAGTGTTGCAGCACTCATGTGACATCCACCATCCCATTAGTTTGAAATAAAATATTGGCATTGCAATTCGTGTGAAAGGAGCCCACTAAACTACACTAGCTCATTAAATGTGTGTAGGCACATCCTCTCCTGTCTCTCTCAGTCTCTCTCAGTCTCTGAGCGTAATGGTCTTTATAGTGCACAGTACACTGATGTTGCCAATGCATGGTGGTATACACAGCGGTTTTAACTCTCCTACAGCTACCTATACAGCAGCAGCTTCAGTAGCGATAGAGAGACTCTTCCTTGATTAGCATTCTGCCAACTAAACCAATCAAATATGGTTTTGGCTACTGTGAGGATTAGGTGTTTTAATCGCACAAGAGCCCTATACTACGAAACCGGTTTTCAAGTTTCAAGTTTAAATGTCAAGTGCACAAGTACTGTGAAATGCCTTTCTTTCCAGCTCTAAACCCAACAATGCAGTAATCAATATGAATGTAACACTAAAAATAACAAGGTAGAACAAAACACACAAGAAATAAAAATAAGAAATAAGAAGAACACAAGTAAGTAAGAAGCTATACTGTATATATACAGGCTCAGTTCCAATACCATAAGGTGCAGGGATACTGGGGTGGTAGAGGTAGATATGTATTGGGGTAAGCATACTATATACAGGCTCAGTTCCAATACCATAAGGTGCAGGGATACTGGGGTGGTAGAGGTAGATATGTATAGGGGTAAGATGACTAGGCATCTGGATGTATGATAAACAGAGTAGCAGCAGTGTAAATGAAGATTGTACTTGCGTGTGTTTAAAGTCAGTACAATGTTTGTGAATGTTATGTGTGTGCTGGAGTGTCAGTGTGCGTGAGTGTGTCAAGTCCTGTGAAATAAATACAAGGGTCAACTCAGATAGTCCATGTAGCATTTTTTAGCAGTTGTATGGCTTGGGGATAGAACCTGTTCAAGAGCCCGTTGGTGTCAGACTTGATGTACTGTTTCTGCGGTGCTGATGCCATTCCAAGCAGTGATGCAACCAGTCAAGATGTTCTCAATGGTGCAGCTGTAGAACTTTTTGAGGATTTGAGGGCCCATGCCAAACTTTTTTAACCTCCTGAGGGGGAAGAGGTGTTTGAGTTACCGAGGTAACTTTAGTCAACTCTGAGTTCAACTCCCAAGTGGTGCAGCGGTCTAAGGCACTGCATCTCAGTGCTAGAGGCTGTATCACATATGGCCGTGTTTGGGAGTCCCGTAGGGCGGTGCACAATTGGCCCAGTGTCGTCCGGTGTAGGCCATCATTATAAATAAGAATTTGTTCGTTACTGACATGCCTAGTTAAATAAATAAAAACTTGGGATAACTGATACCCAGTGTTGTAGTGGTGCCTGGAGAAGTAGGTATACTCTAATTTTGCAAATGTTTTTCCAAATGGCCTGAAGGAAAGGTGCCCTGTGTGGAAAAATGCTGTTTTCCTATTGTTTGAGTTGTCCTATAGTTTTTTTTTTTTAGTTGTCACTCTCTCAAAAAAATTGGTCTGGAAAAAATTAAATACAAATATTTTGGGGAGTGTGTAGTTGCCCTTRAATTCAATTGCATACCTAGGAAGATACCATTTGGCTAGCAGTGTTTCTGTACTACAATGTAGGCCTACAGTGTGATAGCAGAGTTAGTAAAACAAATACCATCCTGATTGATACAAATCATCATGATATCATTCTGCCAGGTAGTTATACTTTGTCAATATTTAATTGGGAAGGCTTTTTGCAAAAGTCTTTCGAAATCTTAATTCCAACAGTGCATGATGACTGAAATGCACATAGTAAAGATTCAACCAAGACTTAAGTTCGGTATAAAATAGTAAATAGTGACTACTTCTCAGAGAGTTTTGAATTGTCAAGAGGAGTTAAACAAGGTTGTCCACTGTCACCATATCTATTTGTTATGGCCATCGAAATGCTAGCTATTAAAATCAGATCAAATAACAACATTAGAGGATTAGAAATCCAAGGCTTAAAAACAAAGATGTCCATGTATGCCGATAAATCAAGTTTTACATTTGGACCGCAAGGTAGATCCCTGCAATGTCACATTGAAGATCTAGATAACTTTTATTGACTCTCTGGACTAAAACTTAATTATGATAAGTGTACAATATTAAGTATTGGATCTTTAAAAAATACTACTTTTACATTACCCTGCAGTTTACCTATAAAATGGGCTGACGGTGAAGTAGACATACAGTACTTGGTATACATATCACAAATTATATAAATGAGCTCTCCACAATGAATTTCAATAGAAAACTTAGACAAGTGTCACGTTCCTGACCTGTTTTCTGTTGTTTTTGTATGTGTTAAGTCGGTCAGGGCGTGAGTGTGGGTGGGCATTTCTATGTTATGTGTTTCTATGTTGGTAAATGGGTGACCTGATATGGTTCTCAATTAGAGGCAGGTGGTTTTCATCTCCTCTGATTGAGAACCATATTAAGGTAGGTGGTTTCACATTGTTTGTCGTGGGTGGTTGTCTCCTGTGTCTGTGTTTGTCGCGCCACACGGGACTGTTTCGGTTTGTTTGTCCGTTCGTTCTTTTGTGTAGTCGTTTTTCCTGTTCGTGAGTTCTTCGTTGTATGTAAGTTCGCATGTCCAGGTCTGTCTACTCCGTTTTGTTATTTTGTTAGTTATTCAAGTGAAGTTCGTTTTCGTTCCTTGTTTAATAAATATCATGTCAAATCACAACGCTGCATTTTGGTCGAATCCCTGCTCCTCCTCTTCGGATGAAGAGGAGGAGGAAATCCGTTACAACAAGATCCTACAACTATGGTTCGATAAATACCTGTCTATTTACGGAAAAATTGTCCTGATTAACTCTTTAGTCATATCTCAGTTTACTCACTTACTTATGGCGCTGCCCTACTCCTGATGATTCATTTTTGAAATKATATGAGCAAAAAATATTTAGCTTTATCTGGGATGCTAAACCAGACAAGATAAAGTGTGCCTACTGTATCTATATAATGAAAATGAATTGAGTAGGTTGACATTATTAATTATAAAAGCACTAAACCTCTCTCTAAAAGCTTCACTTATCCAAATGTTTTACTTGAGAGACCTGTATTTATGGGAAAGGGTATTTCGTTTTTAAATGATATTGTAAATTGAAATGGTAGAGTTATGTATTTCATGGAGTTATCAGAATTGCATGGGAAGGTCTGCTCAATCCAAGATTACAACCAATTGATTACAGCATTACCCCAAAAATGGAGGAGGCAGGTGGCAGCGGGAGGAGGTATGGTACTGGTCTGTCTGCCCAATATAAAGGATCAAAACTGTCAGAGGAATAAAATAGCATAAATAGGAAAGTATACCAGTTTCATTGGAGAACCAGGATGTTGACAGCTGTGCCATACAGATTGCAAAATAGATGGAAAGAGATTGTTGATGTACCGACTCCATGGTACAGGGTGTATGAGTTTATATATAAAACGACGCAAGATTCAAGACTTGGTGCTTTTCAGCTAAAATGATTACATAGAGCCACCAACAAAATCTTGAATATTTGGGGCATACAAACATTGCAGCTCTGCAGATTTTGTTGTAAGTATACAGAATCAATAGACCATTAGTTTTGGTATTGCCCTCAGGTAGCCTGTTTCTGGTCTCAGGTTCAGGAATGGCTGAAAATGCATAACATTGATCTAAAATTGACCCTAGAAATAGTACTGTTGAGAGATCTAATCTAATCTTGGAGGGCTGGTGGTCTGGCGGTTGGGAGCTTGGGCCAGTGGCCGATGGATCGCTGGTTCGGGTCCCCGTTTTTGACCTTGTGGGAGATCTGTTGATGTCCCCTTGAGCAGGGTGTTGACCCTGGTTGCTTCTGTGTGTCGCTCTGGATGGGAGTCTGTTTGATGACTAATGTGATGTAGTTGTACAATAAAATAAAATAAATGAAATACCTGCCCACTGGGCACACACCAACATCTAGTTTTGATTTACATTTGGTTGAGTTGTCAACTCAGGTGAAATTAACAACAAATGTCAGCATGTCATTGGATTTAGGTTAAAACTTCTTAGGGATAGCCCCCTTTTTTAAATGTTTGCTTAAATTACATACACAAATCTAACTGCCTGTAGCTCAGGCCCTGAAGCAAGGATATGCATTTGAAAGGAAACACTTTGAAGTTTGTGGAAATGTGAATTGAATGTAGGAGAATATAACACAATAGATCTGGTAGAAGAAAATACAAAGAAAAAACCAACCATCTTTGAAATGCAAGAGAAAGGTCATAGTTCTAGCGATCACTCTGGTTGTAATTCCGATAGTGTCCACAAGATGGCAGCAGTGTATGTGCAGAGTTTCAGATGGATAACTTGAAGTATGACTGAACTACAATACTTTTAGTATGAAGTCCCCAGGAACATTTGGGCAAATCGTGAAGGAGACATTCGCATTCATATTCCATTATTCTGCAAGAATATCGTCAAATCTGTATACTTGGACTTTGATTTAGCTTTCCAAGTATTAGTAGCCATATTATAAGTTAATCAATTGCAAAACAACCAGTTTTCATAACTTCATAACTCTGAATATCTGTCACGGGCGTCGTCGTGGAAATGACCGGACCAAGGTGCAGCGTGGTGAGCGTACATTTTCCTTTATTTATGTAAATGTCGCCAACAAAACAAGAAACAAAGAAACGACCGTGACGCTTACTAGGGCTATAGTGCCACTAACAAAGATAACTACCCACAAAATACAAAGGAAAAAAGGCTTACTAAGTATGATTCCCAATCAGAGACAACGAAAGACAGCTGTCCCTGATTGAGAACCATACCCGGCCAAAACATAGAAACAAACAACATAGAATGCCCACCCCAAATCACACCCTGACCTAACTAAATAGAGAAATAAAACGTCTCTCTAAGGTCAGGGCGTGACAATATCCTAATCATTTTTGTCCAAAATGAAAAGGCATGCTGTCGTACAAGGTTAGTAGCTACATTTTACGACACATACATGGTTTCTGGATACTTCCGTAAAGCCCAGCTCATTGGCTATCTAGCTAGCTTTGTTTGACCCTGATTGGTGCTTATTTGACAAAGATACAGTCGTTCAAGTGATGGCACCCGCGTCATCGGCGTGCCATGAAGGCGTTGCTCTCTGACCAAATATGGTGTCCTATAGGATATATTACACCCCTAATGATATAGTGAAGTCTTGTTACCTTCTAGGATCTCTGAGGAATACATACAGACGTGATTTGACTCATTCAAACAACATTTAGGGTGAGATTGTCACAGATTCCTTTCTTTGCAAATTGAACGAGTGGAAATACAAAATCGATCGTGCATGCTATATGGACCTTTTTAGGATAGGAAAAAGGATTTTATCTAACAAATGACACTTCATGTTATCTCTGGGACCTTTTGGATGATAAATCAGAGCAAGATTTCAGAATGTAAGTACACATTTCAACTTCAGAGGTGAATTTACCGTGCTTCTACACCTGCATTGCTTGCTGTTTGGGGTTTTAGGCTGGGTTTCTGTACAGCACTTCGAGATATTAGCTGATGTACGAAGGGCTATATAAAATAAACTTGATTTGATTTGATTTGAATTTATCAAGCCTATCGTGTTAAAAAAAGTGTTTTATTGTCAGGAGCTCTCCTCAAACAATAGCATGGCATTTTTTCGCAGTAATAGCTACTGTAAATTGGACAGTGCAGTTATATTAACAAGAATTTAAGCTATCAGCCAATATAAGAAACTTACATGTACCGGCATTTGTTGTTTCTCTAAAATCTGCAATCTTGACACAACACGCTGCATGATTTACAACTGTCCAGTTGACGGAACTCCGATCCTTAAAGTTGGGTGAAAAAAATACGAAATGCCCTTACCTTGATGACTTTTTGCAAATCCAATCAGTTTTACATGTTGACCCCAACACACAGATTTTTTTGGTTTGAAAAATTGTTGATTCAACCAGTTTTTGTCAATTGGGTGGTTTGCGTACCCATTACTGCCTTGGTTAGTATTTACTGGTAGATACAGTATCATATTTGTTATAGTCGAAACACATGGGCGGTAAAATGCCAGAAGGACCATATTTTATTAGGTTGGGCGAGATGAAATTGACCCAAAACAATGTTTAATCATTATAAAACAATTATTTTTTATATTACACTGCAGGGTTCTATCTTTTTATGACTTTTGCGTAATTTCTCTCTGTCATAGTAATCTATATTGAGCATTTGGCTGAGCATTTTGCTGACCATTGCACAATGCTGGAAATCTGTCCACATCCAAAGAAACTAGTCCCATCATTCTATGACAAACGCCGATGGTTTTATATGGAATTCAATATAAAGAAACAGAGAGAAAGGAAAAAAGACTCTGACACAGATGTACTGCCAATTCCTTCATGTATATACAGTGGGGAGAACAAGTATTTGATACACTGCCGATTTTGCAGGTTTTGCTACTTACAAAGCATGTAGAGGTCTGTAATTTTTACCATAGGTACACTTCAACTGTGAGAGACGGAATCTAAAACAAAAATCCAGAAAATCCCATTGTATGATTTTAAGTAATTAATTTGAGGGATTCTGTGGATTCCCTATTAGATCTGAAAACACCAGCAAGGATAAGAACCCCAAAGTATGCATGTAAATGAGTTTGGTCTTTCTCATTCCATCTCTCTCCAAAAACACATCTTCCCTCCAAATTAGTGCAGTCCAGAATGATTTTCTGGATGGTGTCTGGGATGAACATTTCAAAAGAAGACTTTATGTCCTGCACATAAGTAACCGCCATCCGTGTCGGCCCTGGTTGCATCCTCATCACATTGGCAGCCAATTTGGGGTAGCTCATTCTTTGGGCTATTCAATTTCAAAWAAWTTTGACATCCATATTTCTCCTCCTGCAGGCTGCTGATGAGCTGGTTGCTGACGGTCTGGTCCTGGGGCTGGCTGCTGACGGGCTGGTCCTGGAGCTGGTTGAGGGTCAATCTCATCCTCTTCTTCTAACTCACTGTCAGACTGCGAATTGACAGAGACATGATCGTCATATTTGGAAAATTCTTCATTTTCCAAAGTGGAAGACGCTCCTTCCACAATTTTCTCCTACACAAACACTTTTCCACACTTTTATTACCCTCAAGTCCAGCGGACCCGAACACCACATATGTAATATAAATGTGTAGGGGGGTGCACAGTTCGCACTCAATGAAAATGTGTTCTTTTACATGTTCTTCACAGAAAATAAGCGAAGGCCAATGAGTCTCAGGTTGAAAAAAGTATTAATTGTGTCATTTTTCTTTTAGTAAACATTGAAAATGGGTCCCACAAACCTGAACACCCCACAAGGGTTAATGTTATTACCTGTGTTGTTTAGAGCACTCCATTCAGTTATGATGTAGAGAGAAAATGGCACAATTTCATGTCAGCAAATTCACATGGCTGTGAACAGACGCATCCATTTTGGTAGGTTTATACTGCCCTCTAATGTTGTAACTTTTTATAACTCAAAAGGAAAAACACTACTTCCAATGACAATGTTTTATTGTGGAGGGCTAATTAGATTATAAATAATTAAATCACAAATAATTAAGTGAAACTAGAAAAGGTACATTTTCTGATTAAAGTCACCTTAGATCTATATGGCTAGTAAACAAACACCAGTGAGGAGATTTGATTAAGATGGCCCAGCTTTTTCTGGGGTGTAGATCAGCTTTAATATTGCAGATATGTTTTGGGTTCTATCAATTTAATTGTTTGCATCATTTCTAATTCCCCTTTTTTTTACCCTTACCACCCCTCCCACGATTAGAGTAAACTAACGGACAACAATACGCCTACTGCTACTTACAGCTATTTTCACTCATTTGTAAGGTACATGTAGTTAAATAATTATACATATATTCCTAATTTCCTCTTCCTTCAAGTGCTGAATTTTCACCCACAGCGACCAATCCACCGTTCATTCTGATCTCCAACACTCCGCTGTTCACAGATTAACCCATCTTTCTTGGTATAATACCATTTTGCTATTTCCTTTTGCAATACATCCCTTTTGCAATACACATATCTACTGATATTGCCCTAAAACTAAATACTTTGCCTATGAGTATAATAATATTTCTCATTGACTGATCGTGGGTTTTTCAGATCCTCTACCAATACAGTTTGCAGGTCCATCTGAACCCTGATATTATGACATAACATCCATTCCTGGACCTGACTCCAAAAGCGAGCCACCGATGGACAGTACCAGAAAAGACGTTCTATCGATTCTGTTTCCTTATGGCAGAGTCTGCACAGGGCTACTTGTTCAATGCACCATATATTGAGTATTTTAAATAATAGCTTAAATCAAAACAAACCGATTGATGTGTCAATTGTTGTTTTATATATGTCAGTTTATAGACCTGATGGCAAGGTAGAGGGACATCAAAGACCTGTTCCCAACTGACTTGAATTTTATGCAGCATTGCTGTCAAATGGTTTGACTTTAAGTGAAACATATACATTTGTCAATTTATTCTAATCATTTTAAGCTGTTTTATGGTTTTTAATGGGTGGCAGACCTCAACTTGCCTTACCTGGTTAAATAAAGGTTAAATAAAAAWAWAAWAAAATAAATAAATGTATTATGGCCATTGAAARGRTAGCTYTTAAAATTAGATCCAACAAGAACATCAAGTGGTTAGAAATCCWGGGGATAAAAATAAAAATGTCAATGTARGCRGATGACTAGTTTTTTCTTAAGTCCGCGATCTGGATCGCTGCACAGTCTCATTGAAGATCTAGATCACTTTTCTAGCCTCTCTGGACTAAAACCTAATTATGATAAGTGTACCATATTATGTATTGGATTGTTAAAAGACATAGTGTTTACACTACCTTGTAGTTTACCAATAAAATGGGCAGATGGTGAAGTAGACATACTTGGTATTCATATCTCAAAAAACATAAATGAATTTACCACAATTCATTTCAATAGAAAGTTTGCAAAAATAGTTACAATTCTGAAACCATGGAGAGGTTAATACTATTTATGGAAAAATCACATTGGTTAACTCTTTGGTCCTATCACAGTTTACTTACTTACTAATGGCATTGCCTACTCCAGACCACTCGTTTTTTTTAAATCATATGAGCAAAAAATATTTCATTTTATTTGGAATGCTAAGCCAGAGAAAATTAAGCGTGCCTATTAATGTAATGAATATGAGTTTGGGGGGGCTAAAATGATCATACATCTTTAAACCTCTCACTAATAGCTTCACTCATACATGAGTTATARTTAAAACCAAAATGGTTCTCCAGTAGAGTCCTTTGTTCAAAAACAGCTTTTTGCCTTTATACAGAGTACAAATTCTCATTTCRGACTAATTGATAAAGACATTTTGTTTAAAGTATCACCCTTTCTTAAACAAGCTATTCAAAGCAGGTTACAATTTCTGTTTTATCCTCCAGAAAAGAGAGAAGAAATATTACAACAAATATTAAACTCAAATATACTGATTAATAAAACTACATTACTTATGGCTTTTTTTTAAATGGTATTATATATTTTTTWATGATATTGTGAATAGAAACGGTAGAGATATGTTGCATATGCAGCTATCAAAAATATATGGGAATGTCTGCTCAACCAAACTTCTGAACAACTGATTGCAGAATTACCACAAAAAAATGGAGAAGGTCTTCCATATATTAAAGACACAAATTGGCCAAAAAGAATTGGCATAAACTTTTAAATATACCCGTTTAAAACTTCTTATGGCTGCAATCCCGTTAACGGGATCGATATGACAACAGCCAGTGAAAGTGCAGGGCGCCAAATTCAAACAACAGAAATCTCATAAATAAGTATTTCACACCATTTTAAAGATACACTTCTTGTTAATCCCACCACAGTGTCCGGTTTCAAAAAGGCTTTACAGCGAAAGCACCACAAACAGTTTATGTTAGGTCACCGCAAAATCACAGAAAAACACAGACATTTTTCCAGCCAAAGACAGGAGTCACAAAAAGCAGAAATAGAGATCAAATGAATCACTAACCTTTGATGATCTTCATCAGATGACACTCATAGGACTTCATGTTACACAATACATATATGTTTTGTTCAATAAAGTTCATATTTATATGCAAAAACCTCCGTTTACATTGGCGCCATGTTCAGAAATGCCTCCAAAATATCCGGAGAAATTGCAGAGAGCCACGTCAAATAACATAAATACTTATCATAAACTTTGATGAAAGATACATGTTTTACATAGAATTAAAGATACACTTGTTCTTAATGCAACCGCTGTGTCAGATTTCAAAAAGCTTTACGACAAAAGCACAATATTCAATAATCTGAGAACAGCGTTCAGCCACAAAAGGAAGCCATACAGTTACCCGCCAAATTGTGCAGTCAACAAAACTCATWAAWAGCKTTATAAATCTTCACTTACCTTTGCTGATCTTCGTCYGAATGCACTCCCAGGACTCCCACTTCCACAAGAAATGTTTGTTTTGTTCGGTAATGTCCATCATTTATGTCCAAATAGCTATTTTTGTTAGCGTGTTTGGTAAACAAATCCAAAGTCAGGAAGCGRGWTCACTAAAASCAGARGAAATGTCKAAAAGTMCRGTAACAGTCAGTAGAAACATGTRAAATGATGTATTGAATCAATCTTTAGGATGTTTTTAACATAAATCTTCAATAACGTTCCAACCGGAGAATTCCATTGACTTCAGATGTGCGATGGAACAGAGCTCCCTCTCATGTGAACGCGCATGGTCAGAGCATGGTCAGCTCATGGTAGACCTGACTCATTCCTGTCTCCTTCGGCCCCACTTCACAGTAGAGGCATCAGACAAGGTTCTACCGACTGTTGACATCTAGTGGAAGCCGTAGGAAGTGCAAACTGATCCATATCCCACTGTGTATTCGATAGGTGATGAGTTGAAAATCGATCAACCTTAGATTTCCCACTTCCTGTTTGGATTTCTTCTCAGATTTTTGCCTGCCATATGAGTTCTGTTATACTCACAGACATCATTCAAACAGTTTTAGAAACTTCAGAGTGTTTTCTATCCAATACTAATAATACTATGCATATATTAGCAACTGGGTCTGAGGAGCAGGCAGTTTACTCTGGGCACCTCTGGGCACCTTTCATCCAAGCTACTCAATACTGCCCCTGCAGCCATAATAATTTAATTTGAGTACAAAAATTTGACAGCTGCGCCGTACAGGTTGCAAAATAAATGCAAAGAGATTTTCGATGGAACCGATTCCATGGCACATGGTTTATGAATTGATACAAAAACAATCTCAGCTCTGTAGATTTTGCTGCGAAGAGACAGAATCACTAGATCATTTAATCTGATATTGCCCCTATGTAGCTTGTTTCTGGTCACAGGTTCAGAAACACTTTTAAAAAATCACAACATTCACTTCAAATTAACCTTACAAATAGCAGTGCTGGGTGATTTGGAAAGCCATAGTCAGTCAATAAATAATATAATAATACAAAGGTTTTCAACTTTGACTCACAATCTGTGGATACTATACGATTAGAAAGGTTCAAAATGTACTGTATGTAAAACATCACAGCACAATTGAAAAATATATGGCACATGGAAACCAAACGAGGGTGGTCTATGGTGATAGTTGGGATGGGCTGAGAGTGGCTGAGGGGTCGGTATTAAGGAGCTTATGTTCAGAAATGTATTATTTTTATGTGATTGGTGTATATAAAAGTACCATATATGTCAAATGTGTATGTAAAATGTATATGTAAAATGTATGTATATGTAGCAGAAAAGCTGTAAAAAGCAAAAAAGATATGTGTCCTCCGAAGAGGATGGGTTAATATATATAAATTTTTTTAAGTGTATGTTGTGTAGTAAGCTGTTAGTACCCCATGTGCCTCACCCTAATAATATGGTCCCTTTCCCCCTCATAACGTAGCCTACTGTTCTGACTTGGTTGTGCAGATGTAGCCTATAGCCTGTTTTAGAGAAATGTCATCATCGAATACTATAAGAGCTTTCATTATCTGCTTATATGCCCCTTTTACTTATCCTATGGTTGTGACATGGTGTACAGGGAGAACACTGTAAGAACGGCCCATGTTCTGAATTCTGTCGCTGTACTGTACATTTCAAAAGTGCTGAACAAATAGTTATATTGACCAGTCTTTCTTAGCTCGCTCATCAATGTATTAATCGAAATGACGTATTTCCTCTTATCTGCTCATCATTCCCTTATGCCATAGATTGTAAAACTCATTTGTAAGTAGAAACCACATTTGTTTAAGCAAGTCAGCCATATTAGCTAGGCTTTTTTTTAAAGGCAGTAAATAAGGCTGAATGAACTGTTTATGCTTGATTGTTTAGTTCGTGGCCCAAACCTGACTCATCACTCTAAAGAAGTGGTCACTCTGACCCTGGCCAATGGTAACCTGACCCATCCCTCAGAACAAGAGGTCACTCTGACCCTGGCCAATGCTGACCTGACCTCTGATCTGGCCAGTCTCCGTATCCCAGACTGTTGTCCCCACTTGCTTCAAGGTGTCCACCATTGTTCCTGTACCCAAGAAAGAGAAGGTAACTGAACTAAATGACTCTCGCCCCGTAGCACTCACTTCTGTCATCATGAAGTGATTTGAGAGGCTGCTTAAAGATCATCTCACCTCCACCTTATCCTACACCCTAGACAACTACAATTCGCAAACCGCCCCAACAGATCCATGGACAACGCAATCGCCATTGCACTGTACATTGCCCTATCCCAACTGGACAAGAGAAATACCTATGCAAGAATGCTGTTCATCGACTACAGCTAAGCCTTGAACTTCCTGATGGGCTGACCCCAAGTGGTGAAGGTAGGTAACAACACCTCTGTGAATTGGAACATGAAATGTGTGTCTCTTGTAGATTATTCTGACGTTTTTCATATGATGTACCCAATGACTAATGAACTTGCTATGTCCTCATTGAGATTATACAGAAGTGTTCAATACGCCTTATTTATACACTTTTGTAATATTTATGAATTGCACATTGTTATATTTGGTAGCACTTATTTATTTTCCTTTGCCTCCAACCCCCTTCGATGTGTAGAACGGATGTGGGTGGAGCCAGGTCTACATACTGTCTCTTATACACATCTAGATGTGTATAAGAGACAGCCCCAGGGGTGTGTGCTCAGCCCCTTCTTGTACTCCCTGTTCACCCATGACTGTGTGGCCCGTCTGATGCCTCTACTGTGAAGTGGGGCCGAAGGAGACAGGAATGAGTCAGGTCTACCATGAGCTGACCATGCACGTCTCCAACTCAATCAATCAAGTTCTCTGATGACACAACAGTGATTCCCAAGAACGATGAGAAAGCCTACAGGGAGGAGGTGAGAGCCCTGACAGAAGTGGTACAAGGAAAATAACCTCAACGTCAACAAAACGAAGGAGATGATCGTGGACTACAGTAGACAGCAGAGAGCCCGTCAACATCGACGAGGCCGCAGCTGAGAGAGTCTAAAGCTAACAACTCATTGACCTGGTAACTGACCTCTGGAACTTGGTTAGTGGTAACTGACCTCTGGACCTTGGTTAGTGGTAACTGACCTCTGACCCTGGTTAGTGGTAACGTGAGCCTGTGGACCTCTTTCCTTCTCTCAGACGGATAAAGAGGATCAGGTGAGGAAGATAAAGTCGAGGATCTGGTGTCCCTGCTGGGTCACTTCCCTAAGAAGAGGGAGCTGGAGGACTGGATCTACACCAAGTTCAAAGAGATCAACTCCACCAGGGAGAAAATGGCCAAGCTCAAGTGAGTGCTTCTGTCACACACGGCCAGATTAACGTCTGGTTGTGTTGTTGCAATATGGAGCTGCTGAAGTGTGTATGTGACTGTAATGTGCTTGCAGTAAATAGCTTACGTCAGAGAGCAGAATAAGAGCCACTGCGCTGCAGAGATCAGGAGGAAGGAGCAGCAGCTGTCCACCTACGAGGAAAATATGTTCAATGTGTGTGGCAGTCAGAACTTCCAGCAGGATCTAGGCAAGCTGCAGGATGACCTGGAGAAGACCTCCAAGCAGATAGGTCCCACGAGTTGGAATATGAGGTTTCATTTATAGCTTAGGTATTGTAGCTTTCTTTGATGAAATCGATCCCCTGGGCCAGTGTAATTCAAACTTTTTCAGCAGGGACCACATTTTTTCCACCAGAATGTCTGGGGACCCATTTGTTTCTCAAGAATTTCTCTCAACTCCACCCCAAATCTAATGGCGCAACCTCAAAATCAGTACATTTTGATTTTAGTAAATACATTTACTCAAAATAATGTTTTTCAAATTATCTTTCTCAAAAACATTTATTGTCCCATGCAATAATCTGCATTCTTTTTTTTTTGTTCCTAAAAAAAACGACCCCAACTTTGCATACCACTGCCTGGGTTGTGCATTACTGATAACCTGTGAGGTGTTTGTTGCTGGCCATGGTGATATTTTTTGTAGAGTGTTTTTAGTCTGATCTGTTTTGAATAATGTCTGAGAAACTATTAACCTTATCTGTGTTTGCCCCTCTGAGTGTGTGCTCAGCCATGCTGGAGGGTGACACGGCCGTGTGCACTCAGAGGGTTTTCCCTGCTGCCCCGTGTGCAAGTGCATCTTCCCAGCGACCAGTAACTGAAGAGGAAGGAGAGGAGGAAGGATGACATGATGGCTCTCAATCCTGTCAGGTCAAAATGGATCAGGAAGTAATTCTGGTGCATTGTGTCAGCAGTGGTGTAAAATACTTAGGGAAAAATACTTTGAAGTACTACTTAAGTAGTTCTTTGGGGTATCTGTACTTTACTATTTATATTTTTGACAACTTTTACTTTTACTCCACTACATTCCAAAATAAAATAATGTACTTTTTACTCCTTACATTTTCCATGACACCCAAAAGTACTCGTTACATTTTGAATGCTTAGCAGGACATGAAAATTGTCTAATTCACCCACGTATCAAGAGAACATCCCTGGTCATCCCTACTGCCTCTGATCTGGTGGACTCACTAACCACAAATGCTTAGTTTGTAAATTATGTCTGAGTGTTGAACTATGCCCCTGGCTATCCGTAAATTAAAAAAACAAGACAATCGTGTCATCTGATTTGCTTAATATTTGACATTTTAAATGATTTATACTTTTACTTTTTATACTTAAGTACATTTAAAACCAAATACTTTTAGACTTTTATTCAAGTAGTATTTTACTGGGTGACTTTCACTTTTACTTGAGTAATTTTTAAAAAAGTTAGAAAATTGGGTACTTTTTCGACCACTATTGTAATAGGTTGCAATTATAGTTTCCTTCCACTAGATGGTAGTGGATGCTCGACTCACAAAGGGAGGACATGCTGCTCAGGCAACCATTGCACATAACCTGTAAGAGAGGTCCCGCTCTGCTACTTAAAAACCATGTGATATGTCATTTTGTATGGCTTGCCGCTGTTTGAGTGGAGCAAAAAGAACTGCTGTTTTTGCTGTCTGCTTCAATTGTTCTGCTTCACTGCTCATAGCCCTTTCTCTTAACCCTCTCTCCATATAAGGCATATTCTACTCTCTTCTCAGTTGATCTACATGAGTAGCAAAACCTGGCCTTGTTCTGTGGTAACCAGTTCATCCACATGAGTAGCTAACCCTGGCCCTGTTCTCTGGTAACCACCAGGCAGTCTATTGCTGAGCTGCAGGAGAAGGAGCTTCCTGAGCTGAGGAACCCGAATACAGAAGGTGAACCGGGACATTGAGAGGCTGAAAGGGGACGTGGAGGAGCAGGAAACCCTGCTGTCCACGCTGATGTCAGAGGAGGACACAGTCAAGACCTGCCTGCAGGACATCTCCCTCGTGGACAGATACCAGGTCAGACCACACAATACAGTACACAACATAACACTGCCAGTGTGCTCTTCTTTCTTCATGTGGAGAAGAAGATAGCCCAGCAGGCTGCCAAGGTAGTGGACCTGAGCCGCACCATCCAGCAGGTCAACCAGGAGAAACAGGAGACCCAGCATCGACTTGCCCAGTACGACCTGCCTGACACTCTGATGTTACACTGGGGCATCCTCAGCTAGACCTGTTGACCAACTGTAAAAGGCGCGACTGGAGGCTGGTCATTCATGTACATATTACATCTATGATGGCATGCTTAATAAAACCTCTTAAGGATCTGCTCCTTTTTTTCAATTTTCTCCTAAAATGACATACCCAAATCGAACTGCCTTTAGCTCAGGACCGGAAGCAAGGATATGCATATTCTTGATACCATTTCAAAGGAAACGAAAGTTTGTGGAAATGTGAAATTAATGTAGCAGAATATAACACAATAGATCTGGTAAAAGATAATACAAAGAAAAAACCAACCTTTTTTGTATATTATTTGTAACATCATCTTTGAAATGCAAGAGAAAGGCCATAATGTATTATTCCGTCCCCGGTGTATTTCTGATTTTGGCCACTAGATGGCAGCAGTGTATGTGAATAGTTTTAGACTGATCCAATGAACCATTGTATTGCTGTTCCAAATTTTGTATAAAGACTGCCTGATGTCTGTCCCCATCAGGGTGAGAAGTACCTGGTTCTGATGAAGAGGCACAGGTAGCAGAAGCAAGACAGACAGGCAGACAGGCCAGCATCTGGAACATGAAGACAGGCCAGCCCTGCCATGGCCCTTGGCCTCAGCCCAGTGGGATGGGTTGGGGGTCTCGTCTCTCTCCAGTCCCCAGAGGAAGTCAGACCCCCAGCCTAACCTGGGAAAGAGGGCAGATAAGATGAAGCCTTCCCTGGTGACATGGTGTGGAGGAAGCCCCAGCAGTACTGTCAGAGTCAACCAAGCACGAACACATGCCGTAGGTGGGCTTCGACTATGATCAGTTTTGACATTTTTGAAATGCTTACTTTCAGTGGCTGCAAAAGTATTCACCCACCTTGGCATTTTTCCTATTTTGTTGCCTTACAACCTGGAATTAAAATACATTTTGGGGTGGTTTGTATCATTTGATTTACACAACATGCCTACCACTTTGAAGACGTAAAATATGTTTTATTGTGAAACAAACAAGAAATAAGGCAAAAAAACTGAAAACTTGAGCGTGCATAACTATTCACCCCCTCAAAGTCAAATACTTTGTAGAGCCACCTTTTGCAGCAATTACAGCTGCAAGTCTCTTGGGGTATGTCACTATAAGCTTGGCACATCTAGCCACTGGGATTTTTGTCCATTCTTCAAGGCAAAACTGCTCCAGCTCCTTCAAGTTGGATGGGTTCCACTGGTGTAGAGCAATCTTTAAGGCATACCACAGATTCTCAATTGGATTGAGGTCTGGGCTTTGACTAAGCCATTCCAAGACATTTAAATGTTTCCCCTTAAACCACTCGAGTGTTGCTTTAGCAGTATGCCKTAGGGTCATTGTCCTGCTGGAAGGTGAACCTCCGTCGCAGTCTCAAATCTCTGGAAGACTGAAACAGGTTTCCCTCAAGAATTTCAAATTATTTAGCGCCATCCATCATTCCTTCAATTCTGACCAGTTTCCCAGTCCCTGCCGATGAAAAACATTCCCACAGCATGATGCTGCCACCACCATGCTTCACTGTGGGGATGGTGTTCTCGGGGTGATGAGAGGTGTTGGGTTTGCGCCAGGCATTTTCCTRGATGGCCAAAAAGCTACATTTTTGTCTCATCTGACCAGAGTACCTTCTTCCATATCTTTAGGGAGTCTCCCACGTGCCTTTTGGTCGAACACCAAACGCATTTGCTTATTTTTTTCTTTAAGCAATGTTTTTTTTCTGGCCACTCTTCTGTAATGCCCAGCTCTGTGGAGTGTACGGCTTAAAGGGGTCCTATGGACAGATACTCCAATCTCCGCTGTGGAGCTTTGCAGCTCCTTCAGGGTTATCTTTGTTCTCTTTGTTGCCTTTCTGATTAATGCCCTCCTTGCCTGGGCCGTGAGTTTTGGTGGGCGGCCCTCTCTTGGCAGGTTTGTTGTGGTGCCATATTCTTTTCTTTTTTTAATAATGGATTTAATGGTGCTCTGTGGGATGTTTTTTAGAAATAAAAATCCTTAGCCACGCTCAAGGTCCTAAACGATATCATAACCGCCATCAATAAAAGACAGTAGCCGTCTTCATCGATCTGGCCAAGGCTGTCAATCACCGTATTCTTATCGGCAGAATCAACAGCCTTGGTTTCTCTATTGACTGCCTCGCCTGGTTCACTAACTACTTCTCAGATAGAGTTCAGTGTGTCAAATCAGAGGGCCTGTTGTCCAGACCTCTGGCAGTCTCTATGGGGGTGCCACAGGGTTCAATTCGCGGGCCGACTCTTTTCTTTGTATATATCAATGATGTCGCTCTTGCTGCGGGTGATTCTTTGATCCACCTCTATGCAAACGACACCATTCTGTATACATCTGGCCTTTCTTTGGACACTGTGTTAGCAAACTTCCAAACGAGCATCAACGCCATACAACACTCCTTCCATGGCCTCCAACTGCTCTTAAATGCTAGTAAGACAAAATGCATGCTCTTCAACAGATTGCTGCCTGCACCCGCCCGCCCGACTAGCATCACTACTATGGATGGTTCTGACTTAGAATATGTGGACAACTATAAATACCTAGGTGTCTGGTTAGACTGTAAACTCTCCTTCCAGACTCACATTAAGCATCTCCAATCCAAAGTTAAATCTAGAATCGGCTTCCTATTTCGCAACGAAGCCTCCTTCACTCATGCTGCCAAACAAACCCTCGTAAAACGGACTATCCTACCGATCCATGACTTTGGCGATATCATTTACAAAATAGCCTCAAAACACTCTACTCAGGAAATTGGATGCAGTCTCTCACAGTGCCATCCATTTGGTCACCAAAGCCCCATATACTACCCACAACTGCGACCTGTATGCTCTCGTTGGCTGGTCCTCGCTACATATTCGTCGCCAAACCCACTGGCTCAAGGTCATCTATAAGTCTTTGCTCGGTAAAGCCCCGCCTTATCTCAGTTCTCCCACTTAAAAAGATGAGAGAGGCCTGTAATTTTCATCATATGTACACTTCAACTATGACAGACAAAATGAGAAAAGAAAATCCAGAAAATCACATTGTAGGATTTTTAATGAATTTATTTGCAAATTATGGTGGAAAATAAGTATTTGGTCACCTACAAACAAGCAAGATTTCTGGCTCTCACAGACCTGTTAACTTCTTCTTTAAGAGGCTCCTCTTGTCCTCCACGTTACCTGTATTAATGGGCACCTGTTTTGAACTTGTTATAGTAATAAAGACACCTGTCCACACCTCAAACAGTCACACTCCAAACTCCACTATGGCTAGACAAAAGAGCTGTCAAGGACACCAGAAACAAAATTGTAGACCTGCACCGGCTGGGAAGACTGAATCTGCATAGGTAAGCAACTTGGTTTGAAGAAATCACTGTGGGAGCAAATTATTAGGAAATGAAAGACATACTGATAATAACTGATAATCTCCCTCGATCTGGGGCTCCACGCAAGATCTCACCCGTGGGGTCAAAATGATCACAAGAACGGTGAGCAAAAAATCCAGAACCACACGGGGGGACCTAGTGAATGACCTGCAGAGAGCTGGGACCAAAGTAACAAAGCTTACCATCAGTAACACACACTACGCCGCCAGGGACTCAAATCCTGCAGTGCCAGACGTGTCCCCCTGCTTACGCCAGTACATGTCCAGGCCCGTCTGAAGTTTGCTAGAGAGCATTTGGATGATCCAGAAGAAGATTGGGAGAATGTCATATGGTCAGATGAACCAAAATAGAAACTTTTTGGTAAAAACTCAACTCGTCGTGTTTGGAGGACAAAACATCACTGCTCTAGAGGAGAATCTGCATGGAGGAATGGGCCAAATTACCAGCAACAGTGTGTGAAAACCTTGTGAAGACTTACAGAAACGTTTGACCTCTGTCATTGCCAACAAATGGGTATATAACAAGAGTATTGCGAGATAAACTTTTGTTATTGACCAAATACTTATTTTCCACCATAATTTGCAAATAAATTCATAAAAAATCCTACAATGTGATTTTCTGGATTTTTTTTCTCATTTTGTCTGTCATAGTTGAAGTGTACCTATGATGAAAATTACAGGCCTCTCATCTTTTTAAGTGGGAGAACTTGCACAATTGGTGGCTGACTAAATACTTTTTTGCCCCACTGTATGTGACTTCTGAAGGTAATTGGTTGCACCAGATCTTATTTATTAAGGGCTTCATAGCAAAGGGGGTGAATACATATGTGCACACCACTTTTCCGTTTTTTTCTTTAAACATTTTTTGAAATAAGTATTTTTTTTCATTTCACTTTCTCAACCCGGCACAGCCAGAAGAGGACTGGCCACCCCTCATAGCCTGGTCCCTCTCTAAGTTTCTTCCTAGGTTCCGGCCTTTCTAGGGAGTTTTTTCATAGCCACCGTGCTTCTACATCTGCATTGCTTGCTGTTTTGGGGTTTTACGCTGGGTTTCTGTATGGCACTTTGTAACATCAGCTGATGTAAAAAGGGCTTTATAAATACATTTGATTGATAATACTGTCACCATTCCTGCTGCCCAACCGTAGAAGCACGTCATCCGCCGTTGGCCAAATGGAGGGAAGCGGCTTGTGGCAAGACTGACCCAATTCCAGTTGTCGAACAGCTTCACCCTCCTGGCTTCTGAGGTTCCAACGCAATCGTCCCCTATCCGGACTCCTTCCCAGTGGGATTCTGCTTTGGACTCGGAATACTGGACCTTGAGGGTGTCTGACGCACTCGCTCCTCCGTCAGTCACAATGCGGCCTCGAGGCGCAAAAACTGTCAGACCTATTCTGCCATCTCACCAGCCGTTATAATTGGCAGCTTTATGGTGAGAAATCTTGTTTCTCGAGGCAAAATCCTTGTGCTATCCTGGGGCTTGGGTACAGGACATTACTAGGCCTACCGTTTTATGCCGGAACACTGGGGCTCTCACTGTTGTAATCCATGTGGGATCTAATGACATTAGGATGGCTAGCTTGGAACGTCTGAAACAGGATTTTAAAGAACTGATTGGAACTCTGAAAGACTCCAACAAGCGTCCAATTATTTCAGGCCCAATGCCATCACTGAGCGATTCAGTAGGTTGTTGGCACTATACAACTGGCTACAAGTCTACTGTAACTATGTTGGAGTTACTTTTGTGGATAATTCTGACACCTTTTGGACACAGACAATGCTCTACCGAGAGGATGGGGTCCATCCAAATCATCTAAGTGCCTGGACCTTGTCCTCGCATTTCAAGGCTGCGCTGAGACATTGGTTTATAATCACTATAATCACTTCATAATTTATAATCAAGTRCCGCTCAGGTAATCCCAACCATAAATTATCAGCATTGTCATCATACTTCAGGCCTGCAATAGGTATCCCTTGTAGACTCTTGTTTTAAACCACATCCTCGCTCGAGGCATAGGCCCAATGGATCCGTTCTAGACAATCTTGTACATATAATAATTCTAAATAATTCTGAATAATTCTGTGCTGGACTCTGATGTGTCTCTGTCCGGTTTTAATGTTTACAGATTGGACAGAATTGGTAGCGGTGGGGGTGTTTCCACTGTTACAAAGAACAATTTATATCTTTTTTGTATCTCTTGCTACCTCTGTCCCTAAGCCGTCTGATCGTCTCGTTCTTAATGTGGGCCTTGGTCATAATAACCAGCGGTGCTATCTCTGTCCCTAGGCAGCTTGTTTGTCTCGTTCTTAATGTGGGCTTGGTCATAATAACCAGTGGTGCTATCTCTGTCCCTAGGCAGCTTGTTTGTCTGCTCTTAAAATGTGGGCCTTGGTCATATAACCAGCGGTGCTATCTCTGTCCCTAGGCAGCTTGTTTGTCTCGTTCTTAATGTGGGCCTTGGTCATAATAACCAGCTGTGCTAATCTCTGTCCCTAGGCAGCTTGTTTGTTCTCGTTCTTAATGTGGGCCTTGGTCATAATAACCAGCTGGTGCTATCTCTGTCCCTAGGCAGCTTGTTTGTCTCGTTCTTAATGTGGGCCTTGGTCATAATAACCAGCGGTGCTATCTCTGTCCCTAGGCAGCTTGTTTGTCTCGCTCTTAATTGTGGGCCTTGGTCATAATAACCAGCGGTGCATCTCTGTCCCTAGGCAGTTTTTTGTCTCGCTCTTAATGTGGGCCTTGGTCATAATAACCAGCGGTGCTATCTCTGTCCCTAGGCAGCTTGTTTGTCTCGTTCTTATGTGGCTTGGTCATAATAACCAGCGGTGCTATTCTTGTCCCTAGGCAGCTTGTTTGTCTTGCTCTAATGTGGGCCTTGGTCATAATAACCAGCGGTGCTATCTCTGTCCCTAGGCAGCTTGTTTGTCTCGTTCTTAATGTGGGCCTTGGTCATAATAACCAGCGGTGCTATCTTGTCCTAGGCAGCTTGTTTGTCTCGCTCTTTAATGTGGGCCTTAGTCATAATACCAGGGTGCTATCTCTGTCCCTAGGCAGCTTGTTTTCGTTCTTAATGTGGGCTTGGTCATAATAACCAGCGTGCTATCTCTGTCCCTAGGCAGCTTGTTTGTCTCGTTCTTAATGTGGGCCTTGGTCATAATAACCAGCGGTGCTGCATCTCTGTCCCTAGGCAGCTTGTTTGTCTCGTTTCTTAATGTGGGCCTTGGTCATAAATACCCAGCGGTGCTATCTCTGTCCCTAGGCAGCTTGTTTTTCGTTCTTAATGTGGGCCTTGGTCAATAACCACCGGTGCTATCTCTGTCCCTAGGCAGCTTGTTTGTCGTGTCTTAATGTGGGCCTTGTCATAATAACCAGCGTGCTATCTCTGTCCCTAGGCAGCTTGTTTGTCTCGTTCTTAATGTGGGCCTTGGTCATAATAACCAGCGTGCTATCTCTGTCCCTAGGCAGCTGTTGTTGTCTCTCTTAATGTGGGCCTTGGTCTATATAACCAGCGGTGCTATCTCTGTCCCTAGGCAGCTTGTTTGTCTCGTTCTTAATGTGGGCCTTAGTTCATAATAACCAGCGGTGCTATCTCTGTCCCTAGGCAGCTTGTTTGTCTCGCTCTTAATGTGGGCCTTGGTCATAATAACCAGTGGTGCTATCTCTGTCCTAGGCAGCTTGTTTGTCTCGTTCTTAATGTGGGCCTTAGTCATAATAACCAGCGGTGCTATCTCTGTCCCTAGGCAGCTTGTTTGTCTCGTTCTTAATGTGGGCCTTGGTCATAATAACCAGCGGTGCTATCTCTGTCCCTAGGCAGCTTGTTTGTCTCGCTCTTAATGTGGGCCTTGGTCATAATAACCAGCTGTGCTATCTCTGTCCCTAGGCAGCTTGTTTGTCTCGTTCTTAATGTGGGCCTGGTCATAATAACCAGCGGTGCTATCTCTGTCCCCTAGCAGCTTGTTTGTCTCGTTCTTAATGTGGGCCTTGGTCATAATAACCAGCTGTGCTATCTCTGTCCTCTAGGCAGCTTGTTTTTCTCGTTCTTAATGTGGGCCTTGGTCATAATAACCAGCGGTGCTATCTCTGTCCCTAGGCAGCTTGTTTTCGTCTGTCTTAATGTGGCCTTGAGTCAAATAACCAGCGGTGCTATCTCTGTCCCTAGGCAGCTTGTTTGTCTCGTTCTTAATGTGGGCCTTGGTCATAATACCAGTGGTGCTATCTCTGTCCCTAGGCAGCTTGTTTGTCTCGTTCTTAATGTGGGCCTTGGTCATAATAACCAGGTGCTATCTCTGTCCCTAGGCAGCTTGTTTGTCTCTTTCTTAATGAGGACCTTGGTCATAATAACCAGCGGTGCTATCTCTGTCCCTAGGCAGCTTGTTTGTCTCGTTCTTAATGTGGGCCTTGGTCATAATAACCAGCGGTGCTATCTCTGTCCTAGCAGCTTGTTTGTCTCGTTCTTAATGTGGGCCTTGGTCATAAATAACCAGCGGTGCTATCTCTGTCCCTAGGCAGCTTGTTTGTCTCGTTCTTAATGTGGCCTTAGTCATAATAACCAGCGGTGCTATCTCTGTCCCTAGGCAGCTTGTTTGTCTCGTTCTTAATGTGGCTTGGTCATAATAACCAGCTGTGCTATCTCTGTCCCTAGGCAGCTGTTTGTCTCGTCTTTAATGTGGCCTTGGTCATAATAACCAGCGTGCTATCTCTGTCCCTAGGCAGCTTGTTTGTCTGTTCTTAATGTGGGCCTTGGTCATAATAACCAGCGTGCTATCTCTGTCCCTAGGCAGCTTGTTTGTCTCGTTCTTAATGAGGACCTTGGTCATAATAACCAGCGGTGCTATCTCTCGTCTCCGTTAGCGCCTAGCAGCTTGTTTGTCTCGTCTTCTTAATGTGGGCCTTAGTCATAATAACCACGCGTTGCTATCTCTGTCCCTAGGCAGCTTGTTGTCTCGTTCTTAATGTGGGCCTTAGTCATAATAACCAGCGTGCTATCTCTGTCCCTAGGCAGCTTGTTTGTCTCGTTCTTAATGTGGGCCTTAGTCATAATAACCAGCGGTGCTATCTCTGTCCCTAGGCAGCTTGTTTGTCTCGTTCTTAATGTGGGCTTGGTCATAATAACCAGCTGTGCTATCTCTGTCCCTAGGCAGCTTGTTTGTCTCGTTCTTAATGTGGGCCTTGGTCATAATAACAGCGGTGCTATCTCTGTCCCTAGGCAGCTTGTTTGTCTCGCGCTCTTAATGTGGGCCTTGGTCATAATAACCAGCGGTGCTATCTCTGTCCCTAGGCAGCTTGTTTGTCTCGTTTTTAATGAGGCGTTAAACTTGGATTTCACATAAATTGCAACCCCGGTCTAAAAACCGTGTACCCATCGATAGAAATCGAGTTATTTGACACAGATTTCTTTAGCCAAGTTTCTGATAAAAACCATGATGTCTGTATTTGTCGTATTGGCCCAAATTCTAAACATGTCTATTTTTGGAAATAACATGCAAGAGGCCAAAGCCTGTTGTGTTTTTTAAATCCTAGGGAGTCCGTAGAGATTGCATGATTACTCTACCGGCCCAGGGTTTGGCCTGTCGGTAGAGATTGCATGGTATCTACCGGCCCAGGGTTTGGCCTGTCGGTAGAGATTGCATGGTATCTACCGGCCCAGGGTTTGGTCGCACATTACCAGAGATCAACAATAAAAGCATAACAATATGTCTCAGTTGCCCAATGCGTGAGGACTTGGCAGAGCCAGCACCATTGTCAATAAAAACGAGACTTTTTCAGAAAAACTGCCCCGTTGTGGAGAAGAGCAAAGGCAACCAGGTGGAGCTCAGGAGATTACTCAACAACCTAAACTAATGTGGACAGAAAATCTGGTAACACCTGTTAACAATATGAAAATTGTGATAAACAATATTTTTACTAAAATAAAATACAACTATATGTCATTTGTTTTCAACTTTCAAATCTAGCAGAAATTTTTCCAATGACTTACATTAATTGTCAATCGACAGGTTAGACTGGTCCTTCCCACTGAGATCGCAAAAAAACAAATTATCCTGGCCTTCATCCACAGTAGCTGAAATCTAAATAGAAGACTACGGATTGCAAAACTTACTGACATCTCACTCACATACACTTTAAATCACTATTACTTTGTGTTTGCTAGCAATGATTTTAGATGCTCTGGGTCTACCTGTAGTGGGCCTTACTGTAAATGCTGGYGCTGAAGAGCTTTTGGCGTGAACTTGCTTTGCCACTCTCCTCCTTCCCTGGACAATGTTCAAGTTCAAGTTTTGATTTGTCACATGACAAGGATACGCATGGTATATCCACCGTTTAACCAAATTCTTACTTCTCGACAATGCAACAACAATAAGAAATATTAATAGGTAAGAATACGAACATAAAGTCGATGGACAATGTAAAGATCACTCAGTGACTTGATGCAAGGTGAGCTCTGAGTGGAGGCCACACAGTTGGAGCTTTACTACTGGCTAGCAGCCGTCCATCGCTGTATGTGCTACCTTATTACTAAATAATAAAACCAGAGTCTCCCTCCTTTGCCGTCAGCACCATTTTTATAGTGCAACACTGTACCCTGCTGGTGGTGCTTCTGCTCACTGGTCTATCAACTCCTTAAGGCAGAGAGAATATGATTATTCATGGCGACGTTGAATTATTCAGCTTTATGCTTAATATTTCATTATTTATTCACGGTAAACATGGGTGAGCTAGATTTAGTTTGATATATTCTGGGGTGTTGCATGTCCTTGCCTGTCATTATTTGTATATCTCAAGGAAACCTCTTAGCTATAGATTTTGGTATCTTCAATATCACATAAATAACAGGAGAAACTGCAGAAATATAATTTTTAGGGCCAAGGGTTGCGTTGAATACTGTTGCAGAGGGCAAGAATGGGAGGTAATGAAGGTTTCCGGTAACCGATCTTTCTATAGTACAGTTAGGATCCCAATCCCCAAGAGAATACCTTATTAAACAGTAATGAGCTGATGCCTGGAGGCTATGGAATTTGCCCTCCCATTCAACTTGATCACACAGGCTTCCCCGATCACATCTGATCTGTGCAGGTAGAACCACAACCACATATAAAATCCCCTTGTAATTGAGCTCAGGAATACTATTTGTAAGCCTTAGCCAAATCCATTGGCAGGGGTTTTTATCTTGTGATTTTGGGAGTTTAGCCCCAGGGCAGTCTTCAGGCCTGGGGAGCAGGAGGCCACTGGCTGCACCTGCTGTGGGATATCCAGGGGCCCCTCTATGGTCTCGCCCTGTTTTCATGTCTCTTCAAAAGCCAGCCCATGGAGAGTGACAGAATTCAACTCCTGACAATAATGTGATTGCCCTGCAGCCCACTCTAGTGCTTCGGTCCGGATGCTTTCTATGGGCGCCTGTTGTCACAAGACCTTACTGTCAAACTCCACAGGTCAAAAAGTGAACCCACCTGATGTGATCGACTTGGAAAAGTAGAGATGAAACAAGATGGCCGTTCTATTTTGAAGGCTTCCTACCTTTTCTCCCTCTCTCTGTTAACTTTTTGGATAAGGTTTCTAGAGACTGAGGAGATGTGTTCGTATCGTTTCTGGTTTCACAAGCTCTTTTAAGTGCTTTTCTGTGGAAATCACGCCAGTGTGAGTTATTTCTGAGTGGGTTAATCTCATTTCTCATGGCACTTTTATAATGGAGCGTTGTTTAATTATGCATGTGGTGTATAATACTATTCTTGGGGGTGCTGAATGAAGCAGGTGGCATCCCAGGCTGTATGTCCTAACAGTAGCCCTCCCTACCCTGACTCACTGTTTGAATTAGCTAGCACAGTGAGAAGACATCTTACCAGTGTTTTATGTGCTTGACTGTAAAAAAAAAAAAAAGATGTTAAGAAAATATAGCAATGCTCTTGGATTTGCACATATTTATCCTTAGTTTCATGTGAGCTATAAAAACAGATTCATGATTTAAATATGCAACTTAAATAGGCTTAGTCTGTTTTCCCTATTAACACAAATTGTATCTAAACAGCGACGTTAACTACAGATTGCAAACAATTGCAGCAGCGTACATTTMCATAAGGTCAAATTGTGCAATTTGGGTGTCCGAACCGAGGGTAATCAGATACCTTAGTCAGGAGGACTATTGTGAGTGTCTCTGTTGTGCTTGTGCTGAAATGAAGAGCAGAGTGTCAGTATGGGAGGTCAAGGGAAAAGCAGCCTGAAATAACCACTGACCCATTCATAATGCAGGGATATTCAATTCTGGTCCTAGAGTGCTGAAACACTTCTGGTTTTCATCTTCTCCTTCTAATCAGAGAATGATTCAGACCTGGGACACCAGGTATAAACAAAAACTGGAAGTGGTTTGGCCCTCCAGGACCGGAATTGAAAATACCCTGATTGTAGAGGCTATTGAATAGCCAGCTTTCCACACATCCCCTCTCAACGTAAGACCCTGCTGGACAGGCTGAGCATGGGGGGACTGTGGGAGCCTATATGGAGAGACAGGTATTCTGGGCAGCTAGGTTTGGTTGTATTATTTAGTATGAAGAGTGAGAATGGGGCAGTGTAGTCTTTGTTTAAAAAAAACATTTTCACAAGCTCAGTTGAACAATGTTTAAAATACTTCTGTAACAAGGTTCCTCCCTTGTAAAGAGACTGAGACTAAAAGTGACAAAAAGAATCCCAACCTGGTGTCCATATGTATTCTACTGTATGTAGAAATGTATACAGGTGATGGTAGTCAAGGTGGGAAAGATTATCAAAAGCAATGTTAGTAACGTACACTGGGTGGACAAATCATTAGGAACACCTGCTCTTTCCATGACATAGACTGACCAGGTGAATCCAGGTGAAAGCTATGATCCCTTATTAATATCACTTGTTAAATCCACTTCGATCAGCGTAGATAAAGGGGAGGAGACAATTGAGACATGGATTGTGTATGTGTGCCTTTCAGAAGGTGAATGGGCAAGACAAAAGATGTAAGTGCCTTTGAACAGGGTATGGTAGTAGGTGCCAGGCCCACCAGTTTGTGTCAAGAACCGAAATGCAGCTGGGTTTTTCATGTTCAACAGTTTCCCTTGTGAATCAACAATGGTCCACCAAACAAAGGATATCCAGCCAACTTGACACAACTGTGAGAAGCATTGGAGTGCAACTCAATATTAGGAAGGTGTTCGTACTGTTTCGTACACTCAGTGTATACGGTAGCAGTGGCAAGTATCCATTGTCATACAGGCACACCTCTGTCACTTTTGTTGAAAAACATCTCGATTAAGATTCATCACCAGAGAGAAAGGTTCATGAAACAGCAGAGAGAAAAGACAAGTAAAACAAAAGTGGGGGAGGAGAGAAAGAGAGGAAGGAAACAGGGGGAATAGAGGACGCTCGAAGTTCACGTTTGAAGGGTGGCTAGCCTCATGTTTCCCAGTAACAGAATCCCTCTGGATGGGATGACTCGGTGACATGCTGGGGAGGAGCTGAGGCCTGGAATGGCTTGGCATGTGATGATAATAAGAGAAGACTAATAAAACGCACAGAGGTAGCTGTCTGCCTCCACATTGGTCACATTCTCATTTGTTGCTGCTGGCACTTTATGAATAATTGAGATGGTGGTGTCTTGGTTCTGCCATCGCCTCTACCTCCCCCCCTCGCTCTCCTCACAGGGACTGCTGAACACTGAACAACCACCCAGGGTAGGCAAAGGGGAGGGGAGGGGAAGGGAGAGGTGTGGGGTGCAGAACACTGTCCTGGATGCAGTCTGCAGCAATTAAACAGTGCTCTCATCCCCATTCTGTCAAGCACCGCATCTCCGCTCCATGAAAACATCTCAAGCAAACGTAACTTTCTCCTTCTCCCTTTCCTTCTCCCTCTCCTTCTCCCTCTCGCTCTCTACCCCTCTCTCTTCTCTTTCTCTCGAACACTCACACCCACAAATACAGACATATCAAGGCCACCACCCAAAAAGACTTGACAACCAAAATGCATCTTATTCTTCAATATTTTACCCAAGACAATGAATCCCCATTTAATAAGAAATGTCATGTTTGGTTACTATATTTGTATGTCCTTAATTTTGCAATACCTAAAATGTACCATTCTTGTGGCTGGCTTAACATTTTCTCCCCCATATATTGTTAATTGACTTGAAAAATACTCAATCTAATACTTAGATTTCAGAGCCTTATTTCAGCTATATTTTGCAGCAATTTTGCAAATGAACTGAAGTGAAAATGCACATAACAATGTTTAATAAATACAGGTTCCACAGAGCCAATGCAGCTCAATAATTGCAATGCGAAATTGCAATACCTTTCAACTGGGAATGAATAATAGAACAGGACTCACTCGCCACACGCTCCTTGTCTGCGCTAACCTTTAGCTCAACTTACCTCATAGCAAGAAGAGGGTTATGAATCATGATATCAATAGAGCTATTACAGCAATCAATAATTTACACACGGCTTCCTGGCCAAAAAAAGATTTAACCCTCCTCTCATTTATTTAACATTAATATGGTCAAATTGTCCAAACAACTTAAATCAGGGAGATAAAATACATTCAGAAAATGCTCTAGTCTAAAGTTTGTAAAACGTCAACAGAAATACATGCAAACAACGCTAACAAAACAGTTCAATTGAATGATATGAGCATTTATACCTTTAACTTTTTGGTGAATCTTATTTAAAGGTCCAGTGCTGTCAAAAATGTGATTTTCATGTGTTTTATATACACTACCAGTCAWAAGGTTTGGACACACCTAGTCATTCAAAGATTTTTTCTTATTTTAACTATTTTCTACATTCTACATAATACAGATGAAATCATGTAGTAACCAAAAAAGTGTTAAATAAATCAAAATATATTTTATATTTGAGATTCTTCAAAGGAGCCACCCTTTGCCTTGACGACAGCTTTGCACACTCTTGACATTCTCTCAACCAGCTTCATGAGGTAGTCACCTGGAATGCATTTCAATGAACAGGTGTGCCTTGTTAAAAGTTAATTTGTGTAATGTCTTTCCTTCTTAATGCGTTTGAGCCAATCAGTTGTGTTGTGTCAAGGTAGGGGTGGTATACAGAAAATAGCCCTATTTGGTAAAAGACCAAGTCCATATTATGGCAAGAACAGCTCAAACAAGCAAAGAGAAACAACAGTCCATCATTACTTTAAGACATGAAGGTCAGTCAATTTCAAGGACTTTGAAAGTTTATTCAAGTGCAGTCACAAAAACCATGCGCTATGATGAAACTGGCTCTCATGAGGACRCCCACAGGAAAGCAATACCCAGAGTTACCTCTGCTGCAGAGAATACGTTCATTAGAGTTAACTGCACCCCAGATTGCAGCCTAAATAAATGCTTCACAGAGTTCAAGTAACAGACACATCTCAACATCAACTGTTCAGAGGAGACTGTGTGAATCAGGCCTTCATGGTCGAATTYCTGCAAAGAAACTACTACTAAAAAACACTAAMAAGAAGAAGAGACTTGCTTGTGCCAAGAAACACAAGCAATGGACATTAGACTGATGGAAATCTGTCCTTTGGTCTGATGAGTCCAGACATGAGATTTTTGGTTCCAACCGCCGTGTCTCTGTGAGACGCAGAGCAGGTGAATGAATGATCTCCGCATGTGTGTTTCCCACCATAAAGCATGGAGGAGGAGGTGTMATGGTGTGGGAGTMATTTTCTGGTGACACTGTCACTGATRTATTTAGAATTCAAGGCACACTTAACCAGCATGGCTACCCCAGCATTCTGCAGCGATAAGCCATCCCATCTGGTTTGRGCTTAGTGGGACTATCATTTGTTTTTCAATTGGACAATGACCCAACACACCTCCAGGCTGTGTAAGGGCTATTTGATCTTGAAGGAGAGTGWTGGCGTGCTGCATCCGATGACCTGGCCTTCACAATCACCCAACCTCAATCCAATTGAGATGGTTTGGGATGAGTTGGACCGCAGAGTGAAGGAAAAGCAGCCAAAAAGTGCTCAGCATGTGAGAACTCCTTCAAGACTGTTGGAAAAGCATTCCTCATGAAGCTGGTTGAGAGAATGCCAAGAGTGTGCAAAGCTGTCATCAAGGCAAAGGGTGGCTACTTTGAAGAATCTATAATAAAAAATATATTTTCATTAACACTGTTTGGGTTACTACYTGATTCCATACGTGTTATTTCATAGTTCTGATGTCTTCACTATTATTCTACAATGTWGAAAATAGTAAAAATAAAGAAAACCCCTTGAATGAGTAGGTATATCCAAACTTTGTCCAGACTGGTACTGCATATTTCCACTCTATGAGGTTGGAATAATACTGTGAAATTGTGGAAATTATGATAATGCCCTTTTAGTGTCAGAGACGTTTGAAAAGACCGCCTGCAATTTCAGCCTGTTTGGGTGGGATGGAGTTTTGGCCTGCCTTTTCCACATTTTGTTACATTACAGCCTTTTTCTAAAATGGATTAAATAAAATAAAAACWTCTTCAATCTACACACAACACCTCATCATGACAAAGAAAAAAATGGTTTTTAAAAAAGTTTGCAAAACAATAATATATACAAAATACCTTATTTACATAAGTATWCAGTAAAGTAAAGTCAGACCCTTTACTATGAGACTTTAGCTCAGGTGCATCCTGTTTCCATTGATCATCCTTGAGATGTATCTACAACTTGATTGGAGTCCACCTGTGGTAAATTCAATTGATTTCACATGATTTGGAAGCCACAAAACTGTCTGTAAGGTCCCACAGTTGACAGTGCATGTCAGAGTAAAAACCAAGCCACGAGGTCGYAGTAATTGTCCGTAGAGCTCCGAGACAGGATTGTGTCGAGGCACAGATCTGGGGAAGGGTACCAAAAAATGTCTGCAGCATTGAAGGTCCCCAAGAACACAGCGGCCTCCATCATTCATAAATGGAAGAAGTTTGGAAKCACCAAGACTCTTCTTAGAGCTGGCCGCCCGGCCAAACTGAGCAATCAGAGACTTGTCCCGAAGTCACTCCTACGTTGTCTTGGCTGTGTGCTTAGGGTCGTTGTCCTGTTGGAAGGTGAATCTTTGCCCCAGCATGAGGTTGGGGAGGTGACCAAGAACCCGATGGTCACTCTGATAGAGCTCCAGAGTTCCTCTGTGGAGATGGGAGAACCATCCAGAAGGACAACCATCTCTGCAGCACTCCACCAATCAGGCCTTTATGGTAGTGGCAAGACAGAAGCCTCCTCAGTAAAAGGCACATGACAGCCCGCTTGGAGTTTGCCAAAATGCACCTAAAGGACTCTCAGACCATGAGAAACAAGATTGGAGGAAACCTGGCACCATCATGCTGTGGGGATGTTTTTCAGCGGCAGGGACTGCGAGACTAGTCATGATCGAGGGAAAGACGAACAGAGCAAAGTACAGAGAGATCCTTGAAGAAAACCTGCTCCAGTGCACTCAGGACCTCATACTGGAGCGAWGGTTCACCTTCCAACAGGACAATAACCCTAAGCACACAGCCAAGACAACGTAGGAGTGGCTTCAGGACAAGTCTCTAAATGTCCTTGAGTGGCCCAGCCAGAGCCCGGACTTGAACCTGAACGAACATCTCTGGAGAGACCTGAATATAGCTGTGCAGCAACCCTCCCCATCCAACCTGACAGAGCATGAGAGGATCTGCAGAGATGAATGGGAGAAACTCCCCAMTCAGGTGTGCCAAGGTTGTAGCGTCATACCAAGAAGCGTCATACCAAGAAGACTCGAGGATGTAATCGCWGCCAAAGGGGCTTCAGTAAGGTACTGAGTAAAGGGTCTGAATACTTATGTAAATGTGATATTTGTGGTTTTTATTTTTAATAAATTAGCAAAAATTTCGTACAACCTGTTTTGGGGGTATTGTGTGTAGATTGATGAGGGGGAAAAAAACAATTTAATACATTTTAGAATATGGCTGTAATGTAACAAAATGTGGAAAATGTCAAGGGGTGTGAATAATTTCCGAATGCACTGTAATGTGGTTTTCCTCTTTTGCACACAACTGTGAATATATTTTTAAACAAAGTTCAGCTAGTTCACAAAGAGAGCACATTAATTTCCTTTCAAGGGGGTGTGTTACACCTGTAGAGTGAAAACACATTCATTCCATCCTATACAAATATGAATCCAAACAGTCCGAGACATAAACGTGKAAATGTTGGTGTAATTRATMAWATTGTCCAAACAACTAACTGGACTTATGAGCATTCAACAGGACATCTCACATGATAMAGARAMGTCATTTTCTATAGGRCTATTTGTTATAGRTKTGTGATAGCTGTGCAGAGACATCTCCCCATCCAACCTGACAGAGCTTGAGCGGATCTGCAGAGATGAATGCGAGAAACTCCCCAAATACAGGTGTGCCAAGCTTGTAGCGTCATACCCAAGAAGTTTCGAGGATGTAATCGCTGCCAAAGGTGCTTCAACAAAGTTTTTTTTTTTTTTTTTAACCAGGTAGGCCAGTTGAGAACAAGTTCTCATTTACAACTGCGACCTGGCCAAGATAAAGCAATAAAGTGCGACAAAAACAACAACACGGAGTTACACATGGGATGGACAAACGTACACTCAATAACACAATAGAAAAATATATGTACAGTGTGTGCAAATGTAGAAGAGTAGAGAGGTAAGGCAATAAATAAGCCATGGAGGCAAAATAATTACAATTTAGCATTTACACTGGAGTGATGGATGTGTAAGTAGAGATACTGGGGTGTAAAAGAGCAAAAGGATAAGTAACAATATGGGGGTGCGGTAGTTGGGTGTGCTATTTACAGATTGGCTGTGTACAGGTACAGTTKTCGGAAAGCTGCTCTGACAGCTGATGCTTAAAGTTAGAGGGAGATATAAGTCATTGGCAGCAGAGAACTGGAAGGAAAGGTGGCCAAAGAACGTGTTGGCTTTGGGGATGACCAGTGAAATAGACCTGCTGGAGCGCGTGCTACGGGTGGGTGTTGCTATGGTGACCAGTGAGCTGAGATAAGGTGGGGCTTTACCTAGCAAAGACTTATAGATGACCTGGAGCCAGTGGGTTTGGCGACAAATATGTAGTGAGGGCCAGCCAACCAGAGCATACAGGTCGCAGCGGTGGGTAGAATATGGGGCTTTGGTGACAAAACAGATGGCACTGTGATAGACTACATCCAGTTTGCTGGGTAGAGTGTTGGAGACTATTTTGTAAATGACATCGCCGAAGTCAAGGATCGGTAGGATAGTCCGTTTTACAAGGGTATGTTTGGTTGTTGCATGAGTGAAGAAGGCTTTGTTGCGAAATAGGAAGCCGATTCTAGATTTAATTTTAGATTGGAGATGCTTAATGTGAGTCTGGAAGGAGAATTTACAGTCTAACCAGACACCTAGGTATTTGTAGTTGTCCACATATTCTAAGTCAGAACCGTCCAGAGTAGTGATGCTAGTCAGGCGGGAGGGTGCGGGCAGCAAGAAGAGCATGAACTTAGTTTTACCAGCATTTAAAAGCAGTTGGAGGCCACGGAAGGATGTTGTATGGCATTGAAGCTTGTTTGGAGGTTTGTTAGAGCAGTGTCCAAAGAAGGGCCAGAAGTATACAGAATGGTGTCGTCTGCATAGAGGTGGATCAGAGAATCACCAGCAGCAACAGCGACACATGGATATATACAGAGAAAAGAGTCGGCCCGAGAATTGAACCCTGTGGCACGCCCATAGAGACTGTCAGAGGTTTGGACAACAGGTCCTCCGACTTGACACACTGAACTCTATCTGAGAAGTACTTGGTGAACCAGGCGAGGCAGTCATTTGAGATGCCAAGGCTATTGAGTCTGCCAATAAGAATTCGGTACTGAGTAAAGGGTCTGAATACTTATGTAAATGTGATATTTACGTTTTTATTTWTAATAAATTTCCCAAAAATTCTAAAAACCAATTTTTGCTTTGTCATTATGGGCTATTGTGTGTAGTTTAAAACTATTTAATCCATTTTATAATAAGGCTGTAATGTAACAAAATGTGTAAAAGGTCAAGGGGTCTGTCTGTGTACTTTCAGAATGCACTGTAAGTTAATAGACCAATAACAAAGAGAGTTTCAAACCTCTCTGCCAATAACAGCTCATTTTTAAGTTACAGATACCTCCCATTAGCCTCAACCAATTAGGCCCCTTACGCAGACCACTCACAAACACTCTTAGCTAAATTCTTGCTTGAGAAATAGCTCTTTGCTAAGAAGCTATTTTTGTTTATTTTTGACCATTTTAATAAAATAAATAACACTAAGGTACTTAATTGTTACCAAGAATTGATTTGATATTGAGATAAAAGCGTCTACAATACGCCTTTAACCTGATTTAAAACTGTCTCTATAGCAGCCACATATCACATGATCCCAAGACATAGAAAAAGAGAGAGAATTGTGTCCATTAGGTTATCATAATGAGCAAGCAGACAATTATATATTTGCATTGCTTTTGCCACTCTTTCAAATTCGTCTTTATCAAAGTAAATTATACATTGCCTAAGCAATTAATTATATCTCAAGATCAAAGAGAATATATTTAATTTGCAAAATATTGATCCTCCGGCTAAAATATCCAGGAGAGAGCCTGGATCACACTTGGGAAAATAGCATAACTGCAGGTTAAATTGACATATAACATAGGGTGAATTCAGAAACTGGGGCAGCTTAATCTTGAAGTGTTTATTTCATGGTCTGACAAGAGAAAATCGAAACTATTGTTACTAAGCCCTTGCAGAGAAACCACATGATCAAAATCTCATCAGCTCATTTCTGTGACATCATAGAGTGCAGAGTGAGCTTCAAACTGGAAGCTCACTCCGCAAGCACATGGTAAGATCAGTGACATATCTTTTCTTCTGTTTGGATGTTTAGGTTATAAAACTGTCAGAAATAATTAACTGTGCCAAATTGTGATGTAAATGTGTATACTATGTACTGGTGCATCAAAATACAGAAACAAGTTGCCAATATTGTTTACATTTTGTAATTCAGTCTTTTTTTTGTCCCGCTTTACCAACTATAGCTAGATAAAGTGGGACAACATGGAATACTAAAGCGTGTTGTAAAGTGGGACAGCATGGAGTAGCTAAAGTGTGTTACAAAGTGGGACAACATGGAGTAGCTAAAGCGTGTTGTAAAGTGGGACAACATGGAGTAGCTAAAGTGTGTTAAAAGTGGACAACATGGAGTAGCTAAAGTGTGTTGTGAAGTGGGACAGCATGGAGTAGCTAAAGTGTGTTGTGAAAGTGGGACAACATGGAGTAGCTAAAGTGTGTTGTAAAGTGGGACAACATGGAGTAGCTAAAGTGTGTTGTAAAGTGGACAACATGGAGTAGCTAAAGTGTGTTGTAAAGTGGACAACATGGAGTAGCTAAAGTGTGTTGTAAAGTGGGACAGCATGGAGTAGCTAAAGTGTGTTGTGAAGTGGGACGCATGGAGTTACTAAAGTGTGTTGCAAAGTGGGACAGCATGGAGTAGCACATTTTTTCTTGTAGTACTGTTATTGGTACTGTGTATTAGTACTGTTATTGGTACTGTTATTTGAAGTGAATTCAGAAAAAGGTGTGACGTTTATAAATCACACAAAATTTAATTGAATTGAATTGTCATGTGGTACGATTAGGACTATAATAATGGTGTCCCAGTTTAACCTGCTGTTCCCCAATTATAACCTGCTGTCCCAAGTTATAACCTGCTGTCCCAAGTTATAACCTGCTGTCTCAAGTTATAACCTGCTGTCCCAAGTTATAACCTGCTGTCCCAGTTTAACGTTCTGTCCCAAGTTATAACCTGCTGTCCCAAGTTATAACCTACCAAATGAGAACTGAAAATATGGTTTTGACTCAGTGTACACACATGGGTGTGTCATGCCTCCTGTGAATATGCTTTTMTGTGTGTGTGTGTGATTAGGACACATCTTGAGGATTTCAGAAATGTATCATGTGTTGGGCTAATATGTTGGATAGACTTCGAAAGAGGTTACAGAAGACGAAAATGCAGAGTGTCCCACTTATTCCTAATTCACCCTACAGTATATTGTTTTCTATTTTCATCAACAATATTTTGTTTTTGTTTTCACTTCCCCTTAATACATGCATCGAATTTACACAAGTCGAACCAAATTTGTATTTATTTAAAGCCTATAGACCTCCTGTTCCACTTTTACKAAAAAATATCCAATACTAAATTACTCATACAACAGTACTTGTTAATCACGAAGAGAATAAATACAATTACAATGAAGTGAGTTGTTATTAGTTTAAATAATTCTAATAACAGTTTGACATACTATTTCAAAATTCTATTGTTGTATTTTTATTCGTATAATAACAGACTCAACTTGAGTCCAAAAACTCCTTTATATAAAGATTTAAAAACATCTAACCGACTGGAGAAAAAAAACCATAGCTGTATAATAGTAAGTTAGATAATCACACATTTAAAATCACGGGGTAAAAAACCTACACAGATAAAAGGGCTGGAAAACAATCTGTTATTTTCGCACGYGTTTAAAAGATAAATAGAAGTCTTCAAATCCTTACCTGAAATTGTGAGAGTCACAAGCCTCTATCCCTCGAGTCACGAGCTCCCACACTCTCAGCCCTCCGCACAGCAACAATCCTCATTTTATACCAATATATAATTAATATTGCATCTTCATTATTTAATCATTTCAAACCCCACGAAATACCCCAGGAGCACACGGGCATTCGTTGTTTAAACAGTTCTAATTAGGACCAAGATCCTGGTAACAGTGCGTCAAAGAAAAGGAAAACATAAATGATGTGTCTCTTATTGTTATTGTTGCGTGGTGTTGCGTGGTGTTTGACTTTGGTTTATAAATTCAGCACTGATAATCTTTGTTTTCTATATTTATGTGCTATATGATTCCTTTTTAATCGTAGCAGAGCATTGGGAATTCATAAATACAACACGTCAAGATCTCTGTGAAACTCAAGGTTTTACAATGATTTTATTGCCCATCTTTATCTTGAGGCATGATTTATTCAAAGACCACGGAAGAACAAACCCTGAGTCAATATTCCCTTACTCCAACCCCAGAAACGAAAGAGATATTGTATTTAACATAGACTCACACAAATAGKAAAATTACTTTAAGCCTKGGTAAACTTTTTCTTCCTGTCTTTAAATGAAGTGTTAATGCTAGGTCTAATTATCTAAAACTGACAAAAACACAAATTAAGCATGTACAATGTAATCAAAATAATCAATTTCTGATTCAACTGAATTTTATAAAATATTCAATGATTTATTCATTTATTTTCAACTTCACACATTTTGTCAAGTGAAATTCAAGAGTGAAGAAAAATACTCACAATATTTCAGTGATACTCCAAACTGTTTTACATGTTCACATCAAAATACGTAATGTCAAAATATAGCAGCTTTCCCATGCCCGTTTGACGTGCCTTAGTTAAAATAGTGACATCTTGAAAATTATTAAAGAAAATCAACTCGTGTTGTGTCATTAATATTGTGAAATGTGATTTTCCTCTTTTGCACACAACTGTGAATTAATTTTTCAACGAAGTTCAGCTAGTTCACAAAGAGAGCATATTCATTTGCAATATGTTTTTTAAGGGGGTGTGTTACACCTATAGAGTGAAAACACATTAATTCCATCCTATACAAGTATGAATCCAAACAGTCCGAGACATACAGTAAACGTGAAAATGTTGGTGTAATTCATTAAATTGTCCAAACAACTAACCGGACTTACGAGCATTCAACAGGACATCTCACATGATAGAGATAGGTCATTTTCTATAGGCCTATTTGTTATAGTTATGTGATTGAAGAGAGTTGTGATATGCAGTCAAGTAAAAGCAACAACAACGAAAACTTAATCCAAGAGACCATGAGCACGACACGTTTCATTCCAATCTACAACAAAAAAAATGTGCCTTTTAGAGGACAAAAAAAGTGAACGAGACAACATAATGAACATTTAAATAAATCTATAGAGTCTCGGTTGTAAATTCCAGTCGGACATGATGAAATGTTGATAGATCCCTGTTATCTCTTCAAAATGTCGTATGTTATGCATAATGTTAATGAACTAATGCACAGCGGAATATTTCATCCTTTTCTGTTTTTGCCGTTGGTTGCAAAACCACACACGAACCACGTTCTTTTTAAGGTCCAGCTTTTCAGCAATTGCAGCAATTTTTTCCGAAGATGGACGGGGCTGGATCGCGAAATAGGCCTCCAACGAGCGCTTCTCAGGTGCGGCTATCGAAGTGCGTTTTCGTTTCCTTTCGTTACCATTAAAAAGGTCTGGCTTGCTGTTTTTCTCCCGGTAAGCAGCCTCGGCCTCCTCGAGCCAGGCTTGGAGGACAGGTTTTAGCGCAATCATATTATTGTGAGAGAGGGTGAGGGACTCAAACCTGCAGATTGTACTCTGGCTGAGAGAGCCCACCCCGGGTATCTTCAGGTTGGCGAGGGCTGAGCCAACGTCCGCCTGCGTCACTCCGAGCTTTATCCTCCTTTGTTTGAACCGCTCAGCAAAGGCTTCCAGCTCCCTAGGATCTGACTCCACGTCGTTGACACACGACATTCCGTTGTGCACAGATAGAGAGTGCGGATGACCCATGGCCATAGCCTGGTGGAGGTGACCCATGGTCTGGAGGTGGTGCTGGTGCGTGGTAATCATAGAGGAATCCGGAGCCCCCATCCCGCTCACTGAGAGACTGGATGAGATGTGATCCAGAAGATCCCCCTCTAAGCTCTGGTTGAGGTGGTGGTGGTGGTGGTGTTGGTGAGAGGTCAGGGTGGAAGGATGGGAGATGGGCACCGTAGAGGAGTTGGAGGTGCAGGGGACACTACTCATGGTATGGTAAGTCACGTCTGGCTTGAAATGGTGACTCTTGCCGTGAGAGACTATGTCAGCAGCCGCCAGAGCTTCCGCGCGTGCCAGTAGACTCTCATCAAAGCCACCGAAGATATTGCCCTGGAGCTGGAAGCAAGAGTGCGCATACTGGAATCAGTGGGGAATTCTGTCAACTCAGGATTCAAATAAATGTTAAGCACAGGGAGAACCCTCCTCAAAGCACAGGTCATAAACATTAATATGAAAGCAGCAGCTTTGCTTGAATAGACGAGATGATGAGAGAGCGAAAGAGAGGGAGGGGGAGGGGTTGTGAGGGAGAACGAAAGAAAGAACGAGTACGAGAGGGGAGAAAACAAAGTCCTTTCTGATCCACTTAAAACGTTTTAAATTGATATTTGTTCATACATTTGTGCCTCAAATAATTGACTGAGAAACATACCTGCGGGGCAGGCAGACAAACTCTGCGCATGCCTTCCGAACTCGCGTGCAGGCCAGAGTATTTGGGCTCCTGCAGCACAGGGTGCATAGAGAAATGCTGCTTGCCGTTCATGGTCATCATCTTCGATGCGCACTTTGCAGGTAAGTGGCCCTGACATAGAGGCAGGCTCGGTTCTCTGGCTCGTTGCTGTTAGTGAGCTATTTCCATTGGCAGCGCCTCCCGTTCTGCCTCTCTCTCACCCCACCTGCTCCTTTACTCAACTTACAAGTTACAAGTCATGGGAATGGGCTGGGTGCTGTGCGCAAGCGTGATGCACGGTTGAAAGTGAACGCAATTAAATTGCCCATGAAACTAAAAACAATGGGCCTAAGAGGCTCATTATCAGCTATACATAACATGTGATAATAGATTATAAATATGATTAGGCCTATACAATTGTTTGTTCATATTCTCAATAAACTACTCTAGGCCTATATATTTCTGCTGCATTAACTTGTGGTTCCAGACGTAATATAATGAACACAGATAATGTGTGCAGTCTATTTTTATTAATTTGTCATGTTTCTTAGCAGTTTTTTCCTCGTCAAGGGTAAAACAGGAGCGTGGTTAGCTTCAGCAGCATGGACAGCCCCAGGCTTCTCGAGGCGACAGGTGATTCCCACACAGTTACATGAGGGAACGGTCCTTCAGCCAGTCTTCAACAATCAGAGGGTGTGGCAAATGAATAGCAGACGTGAAATCTAATACCACACAAATTCTATAGCATTAATGAAATTATAAAATGTGTAGATGAAATATACCAATAGATTAATTCCCTTCAATCCAGTCAATGTATGCTTAGAATATGAAACCACTCTTGATTTATGTACAAACATTTTTTCAAGAGGCAAAAAAGAAACAAAGGTAGATCAAAAAGAAACATAAATACATTTTTAAAAATGGTCACATTAAAAAAGAAAATTCCTTAAAAAATGATCGACATTATGTAACGTTATAGGCCTACATTGATTTAAAAATGTATAGATAAAGAACTAGCGTACTTCATACTTTTCAAAAACGAAAGAGCAATCTATAATAAGATTTCTCTTGAAAATATGATTTGGYTAATTTATTAATCCCATGTCTATCTCTCGAGCAATTACTGATAAATAAATAAAATCATTAAAATTATTAGTTAAGACCTCCCGAGTGGCGCYGCCGTCTAAGGCGTCACTACAGATCCGGGTTCGATACCGGGCTGTGTCTCAGCTGGCCGCGACCGAGAGAACATGAGGCGGCGCATAATTAGCCCAGCGTCGTCCGGGTTAGGGGAGGGTTTGGCAGGCGGGGATGTCCTTGTCCCATCGCGCTCTAGCGACTCCTGTGGCGGGACGGGCGCATGCACGCTCACACAGTCGCCAGGTGTACGGTGTTTCCTCCGACACATAGGTGTGGCTGGCTTCCGGGTTAAGCGAACAGTGTGTCAAGAAGCAGTGCGGCCTGGCGGGTCGTGTTTCGGAGGAAGCATGGCTCTCGACCTTCGCCTCTCTCGAGTCGGTACGGGAGTTGCAGCGATGGGACAAGACTGTAACTACAAATTGTGCAGAAAAAGGGGTAAAAGTACAAAAACATGTAAAAATTGTTTTTTATTAGTAATCAAAAAATATGATCGTCAAAATTATTCTAAAACTGCAGCCTTCCCATGGGCTCACATAGCACCAGGCTAAAGCCAAAAGTATGTTAGTTGAATCTGGACTGACTGAAATAGTGATCGCTTTAATGCTGCCCATCCAAAACGACAGACTTGTTATTTACAGGTATTCCTGATCTTAATCCTTCCCATCATTGCATTGGGATAGGGTCAGTTCAAGATTATCAACGTTGGCCAAATCTGATTACAGGATCTTGTAGATAAGGCACCTACAGTACACACAACAGCAATATTGGCTGCATTTAATTGGAGCAGGTCAGGACAGGGCCTTGCTCTGGTCTCCCTCCCCATGCAGGAGAACAGAGCACCTGTCCTCAGTGCATTAGATCTCATGTGGCAGGCTGAATGCCTCTCCCAGCAGTAGAAAGAGGAGCCAGGCAGGCCAGTGACACAGCGCTTCCATCTGATCCTGGCCACCTCTCCTCTGGTTCCTCAGACAGTGAATAATTCAGCAGCATGGTGGCAGGCATCCATTACCACGTTGGCATGTCCTTATTCATTATAGAGATTAAAACAGGCAAGGTCTTTTCTCACCACTGGACCTGTTGAGTGAGTGAGTGAGTGAGTGGTGAGAGGAGAGAGAGAGAGTGAGAGAGAGAGAGAGAGAGAGAGAGAGAGAGAGAGAGAGAGAGAGAGAGAGAGAGAGAGAGAGAGAGAGAGAGAGAGAGAGAGAGAGAAAAAAAACATCCTGGCAGGGTAGACTTTTTGTATACTGTGCAGTAGGCCTATACTTTAAAGGAAGTCCGACTCATTGCCCAGCTGGGCTGCAAAGATGTTCAGAGAGGAGAAACAAACTATGTCATGTATTATTCCATTCAATATTTTACCCCGAATTAAGTATAATGTCCTTCTCTCTCTTATTCTTAGACTTCTTAATAACAGTATGTATAATTCAGTGGTCATTGTGGTGGATTGTTGGCTTGTCATCTGTGTGCATTCCCATTCTGAAGATTGCATCTGACATGTTTTATGGATTTGTTTGTATCAAGATGTGACAGCAGCACTCATCTCCCTAGCCTGTGTACAGCTCCAAAGGTTTCCTTCACCAAATGACCCTCCAATTGTCTGTCTCCACTTTGGGATCTGTGGCGCGTGCACGTAGTGCTCATCACCAGGGCGACCGGGGTTTCGAGGACGACGAGTGGCTGTGGTTGACATTTCGTCCCACGGGTAACCCAACAGCGCTTGCATTAAATCAAATAGACTCTTGAGTGTTTTTCACTTCACTTCCTAAAGTAAGGAATGTTCATGCATTATTTATCAACATTTGAATATGTCAAAGTCACTGAAGCCAATTTAAGTTCCTCTCCGTGTTGGAATTCTGTTTTGGTGGGTGGGATGGGTGCCATGGCAGAAGCCCACCCGAGAATGACCCTGTTATCCCATCAGCATACAAATAAAACTACGTGSCGGTACACTCCAGCATTTTGGGTTTGAGATCAAATGTTTCATGAGGTAACAGTACAGAATGTTACCTTTTATTTMAGGATATTTTCATACATCTGATTTACCGTTAATAAATGAAAGCACTTTATATATCTAGTACCCCGATTTGAAGATGTCACAAGTACTTGGACAAATTTTACTTCGTGTATTCAAGTTGGAGAAAGTTTAGTATTTTGTCCCATATTTCTTGCACACAATGACCACATCAAGCTTGTAACTACAAACTTGTTCGATGCATTTATAGCTTGTTTCGGATTGTTTTCTCCAATAGGAAGTGAATGGTGAATAATGTATCGTGTCATTTGGGAGTGACTTTTGTCAACACTTTTACACGAATGCGGATGCTACCATAATTATGGATAATCATGAACGAGCGGTGAAAAAGTTAAGACAATAGTAAAGGAATGACAACACAGGTTTTGAAGGTAATATTCTTCTGGAATGTTCTCCCACCCAGGTAGAAATTTGAAAGCATTTCTTTTTGTTGTTGCTTGTGTCTAATTCAAATTGTTTATATTTTGTATTTTGTTTCTCTTCCAAGCACCCCATTCCTCCATCTTTATTGGTAAAAGCAAACATGCTAGTGAGTTAGAAATCCATTTTACAAACAGAATAAATCAAAAATACATCCACATCCCGCAAATATAAACAGTAACAAATCCCAAAATGATTCTTCCAATAAATGGGTTCCATTTTACACTACGATGTCACAGTAGCATCCACATTGCAGTATAAACAAGTGTAGAAGTTTCTCAAAGCAATTTCTGAAATCCCACTTTAATATGTAATAATCCTGTCATTAGATCTGTCCTTTACTGACATGTTCAAGAAAAGGACTGTTCATAAAAGCACATAGCAAACAAGTGTGAGGGTACTGTGCAGTGAAAAAGAACATCTTATTCTTTAGCCTTTTCCTTCTGGTCTCAAATTTCAATTGGCATTTTATTTATTTCCAAAACTAAATATGTTGCCACCTGATATAAGTGTCATGCTGATGTCTGTTAGATGGTAACACCAAGCCTCACTGATGTAGATGAAGCAAAGCCTAGGAGTCCACGAGTAAGCCTCCCACTTTCCACATGTCTCTAATCTAACTCTTTCAATAGGACTGCAAAATGAACAGGGATCAAAATCTGGTAGGGGCTACGGCAACATAAAACWGTTTTTCTTTGCACTTAACGTTGAATTAGATGGTCTAGTCTTGAGTTAGAGACCTTGACCAAATATGAAAGAAGAACATGCTCTAGAGTTCAGTAGCTATAGATCAGCAGCAGCTATACAGGATTCATTTTTCCTCTCCTGACAAAATGTAAATACAGTATGTAAGGACAAATAATACACACCTTTTTTCAAGTATACACATTCAAAAGAGTATGTTACTTTGCTCATTTCAGAGCCACCAACACAATGCTTCTTGACTTGCAGTGAGTTCTCACTCATTAACACTAAGTGCCTCACATCGAATGGATTAAACTGCTGCCGAATATTGCTACTGTAAAATAAGATCAGAAACTGTGCATGGTTTACTTGTCAGCTCTCAAAACCATGCAGCTAAATCCTGGCAGACATGAGCTGGTAAGAATGTGTTGTGAAGTGACGCCACAAGGGTTGGTTTAACACAAACCTACCTTAAGTAGGGACATTAAGTACTCTTGCTTGAAAATAAAAATGGGACCTCTTTTCCTGACACAATTTCAACATTCATTCAAATGACACACTGAAAAAAAAACAAAGTAATTCCTATTGCAAGAAAAATAACAAATCTCGTAAAAATGCAGCCTTCTGATTATGCAAGGCAAAATTATATATAAAACCAAATGCTCAGTATACATTCAAACACCATTGTCTACAGATCTCCAACAAGTTTGACAATAGATGAAGACATCCTCATCCAAAGATATCTTTGGTCTCAGATGACAGAAGAGATGACTCGGAAACAGAGAAAATAGAGTTGTTATACACCATCTCAAAAGTGCGTCACATTAGTCTTGGTGTTCATATGTGCATAAAGTGGCACCACACATTTAGTCGACAACAAAATACTCAGTGGAATATCAAGTGTCTCTCTTTGAATCCAAGATGGAGGCTGTATCTCATTTACATTTCAACAGGGGACGCTGATGCCTTCTGTAAACGTAGCTGTGACAGAGTAGCCATCCCTGGACCTTGAGCCTCGTAATTATAGACAACATCAGCCAAATAAGAGAGGATGAAACCATAGCTTAAATATTTATAAAAATACCTATTCACAGTAGTCATAAATGTTGTACTGATATTATCTGGTAACCACATCGAAACAGTTATTTATAACGGTTTAGATTTATCTCAGCAAAAGTGAGATTTTAATAATTATTCAGATGTTTCAAGAGAAAACAGTCGGCCCTTTCAAGCTTCACACGTATCATTAAAGTATAGACTTTGTCTCATATTAGTCCTTACTTCTTCAGTCTCAAAATACTGGAAGCTGGTCTAAAAAAACCTAAAGAAGTGATTTCTGTCAAATCAGCTTGAATTAGTTTAAAAAATATATCAAAGTCCTTCCCACGAAAAAGTGTGACGTTCGTATTGCCTTCATCGCCTCCATGAACGACTCTCATACTCGTCATCCTCATCGTCATCTTCCTCCTCTTCCTCCATAAGCAAGTAGGGGCTGACCTCCTGGAGGAATCACATGAAATAATAATCTTTAGATCAAGCGGTTCATTGAGTGATGATTTTACATGGTTTTCCAAAATGCTATAATAAAACAGYAAATAAGGAGAGAAGTACAGTAACTTACCGCATTGACCTCTTCCTTCGAGTCCTCCTCCTCAGGTTCTGTGGATACGGATGGTGTCTTCGGCTTGAACCATGAAATCTGTAGAACGCGACCTTTGAACTTTGCTCCTTGGTTTGCAGCCTATAACGTGAAAATGATCATGAATGGTAAAATTCAATTAAAACTTGAAAACTTTCTCAGTTATAAAGGCATCAAAATGTTACTGTGTGCATGCCATCTGCAGGACATACATTCTCCGCGTCGCTCCGGGTCTTGAACGTCATGACAACACTGGTAGCGTCCTGATCACGGAGCTCCTCTATCTCACCAAATTTCTGTGACAAAGACGAGATTACAGAAACAGCCGTAAGTACCGGTAGAAACTCCTTTACACATCTCTCTGGTGGAAGCACTGTTTTTACAACTATAATGATTCATGCTTTGTCCCACTTGAGTTCTAGCACAGACTTTTCAATATTCAAATAAGACACTTTGGGAAAATTATACGACTAGCTGGATTTGATAAGGGTGTATTTTCTTACCACAAAGTGAGGCATCAGTTCCTCCTTCTCTTCCTGTGTGACTCCCAGGATAGCGATGGCTCGGGGCCTGTGGTCCACCACCATGTGATTGCCCCCTCTGCCACCTCCTCTGTGTCCCCGTCCCCTGCCCCTTCCTCGGCCCCTGCCCCTGATGCCTGCTGCGTCGCCCACCTTCCCACGCCCGGTTGGTATCAGGCCCAACCGGGTGGCCTGGGGGAAACACAGTCAACAAGGTCATCAAATCCACAGCTAACTTCCATTTCTCAACAACACACAGCACGAGGTGCCAGCTGACACTAAGGCGATGCCACAGATCCACATGTGGAACCAAGACAGCTGGCCGTGTCACCAGACCCCAAACCAAGGTGGTGGAGATGGTGCTACCTGGCATGTCCTCACCAAACAGTGCCAGGCAGCAGCGTCAGTATCCAGGAAGAAAATATAGTGCTACTGAGAACCAGTGTTCCCACAGGCTTGGTATCCATATTTAATGTGTCCAAGGGAACATGTACCAGCAGACTYACTGGTGGCCCTGATGGCTTGGAGCAGAGCACCAACACTCCTCCTCCTAATTGTCATCCCTCCACTTTCTTACAAGGAACACAATCTCAAACTTTAATGACATCAGATGCATCAATGTAGGATCTCTGTTTGGTTAGGATTCATTAGTGGGTGTCCTCTGGGCTTGGTAAGTGCCTGCAGTTTAATGTGCAGAAGAGGGGTAAAGCCATGCATATTTCATGGAGGCTAATTTAAGCACACCATGCTGGAAAAGCCATGCAGAGGGCTGTTGTTAACAAAAATACATTTCTTGTTTCCAGCCTGATCCTCTGACATCAAGGATGACATAATGTGACTAGCGACAGACAGAACAGCTGTGGGACAAGGCATATGTTCACATCCAAGGTGATGCCTTTCTGCTCACTTCAGACCATTCTTGTAAAGGTTGCATTTTAACCAACAGTACACGTGTTCTGGATATGCCCAGGCTGCCATTCCTCCTTTAGTATGTCAGAAGACTGCCACATTCCAGACATGATCATTAATGCTAGAGCGCACTTCCCAAATTATGGATGCCCTGTGTACCCACCTCAACCTGCAGCTGACCCAGTCTCCTCTTCAGGTCGGTCGTGTCCTCTCCAGAACTCATCTTCTTGTGGAAATCAAGCTCTGCATCCAGAAGCTCCTTTTGTGCCTGAGGGAGAGGAGAGCACCATTGATATTATTTTGGGATTTCCACAATGCATGCGCCATAGAAATAGAATGAATACTCCAATTTGGTATTAGACAGAATGTTCTGGCSCACTGCCGTGGGGGAAAACAACCTGAGGTTACCTTGGTTACCCCACAGCAAAAACTTTACCCTTTTCAAAACACAATGTTCTTGTTGTCTGCTTGTTATAGTCAATTGCAAAAAAACATGTAGGAAAAGTACAACATGTCTAAAGATTACTTTCAACATTGCKTGCTCCAGAGTGTTCTCACTACTTAAAAATATGTAATATTTTAGGGCTTCCCTCATGCCCCCTTTAAAATGAAGCTAGTAGCCACATGAGGGCTCTTCTGGCAGGCTTCCCTACATGCAGGTCAGATTTTTGACCAGGTTACATGTATATTGAACACCACATCTTTGTCATGTTTTGTTATTTCTGTAGAACCTAACATAAAAAAATAGACAATAAAGTTGACTCTTTTACAATGGGGGTTAATGGGAAAGAATTATTGTTTCCCCCAATTTGTGGGCGTGGTCAAAGGGAATTCCTTCTTATGACGTAAATAGACTCAGAGTACAGAAGGGGCTTGGAGCCTCTAAAGCCCAGTTTCAATTGGAACTTTGAAGTCAACCCAGGTTGGGCTGGCCTTGGTGGGCTAGCTCGAATTGCGTTTCCAGTGCCTCCGGGAATTAGAAATGTCATTTTGCTAGGTAGCCAATTTGTGACTGTGCAGGTGGCTTCGCTAATGTTGTTAGCTATCTAGCACCCCATACTCCTGCCAATGCCAGCCAGAATCATAGCCATGTATTTAAGTTGCTAACGCTAGCAAAACGGTTCGTGTCGTCGCTAGCATAACAGGCTAGCTAGCTTAATTCCTTACCTTGCTTGCCGTGACATTGGTTATTAGCTAGCTAGCTAACCAAGCAAACCAGACGACATGTTTGATATGTAGCTAGATTTTAATATGACCTGGCCGGATATAATTCCTGTTCTCAAGTTAGCTTGCTAGCTTGTTTCAACTGATTTGCTAGCTAACGTTTGGTAGCTAGCATTAGAAGGCTGACTGTTCTTGTAAAAGTTTGTGTAGCTCCAAAATGAAGGATCCAGCTACGGTGGTAATTTGTGTAATGTCTGACTGTTACAATACTGCTTGTCCATGTGCTAGCTAACAGCAACAAGCCCAGACGAGCTAGCTAAATGTGTCAGCATCCAGCAGTGATTAGCTGGTGGTTGCATWGTAACGTCGTCACCAGTTGTGAAACTGGGCTGCGCTGGCCCGGGTTTCCCCCGACCCAGCTCGAATTTGAGAATTCCATTRGAGCCAGCTKAAATTTGCCCTAATTTTAAGTGCCAGTGGACACAGTGCTTAACCCTGACAATTTGACTGGTAAACTCATGGGTTTACAATGGCTGCCTGGTATTGTGATGCAATCATTTCCATGTTAATGTAAAATGTTCATTCAAATTATGATCAAGCGCATGCAAWGGAATGTATTTTTTGTCATGTCAGTTGAGTTGATTCAACAAATCACAGAATATGATATGGTAGGTAGACTTACATCTGTCTTAGTCTTGGACTGAGCCGTGTTGGCTGTGGAATGGGAGGCTGGGTTCATCTCYTTTTGAAGCTGGGAGATCTTGTCGGTCAGATCCTTCAAAGTCTTCATAATGTTGGCCCTCTCCTCTGGCTTCAATGTGGCCCTGTTCTTTTCAAGTCTGTTGATCAGAGCCTATAGGAGGGAGGACATGAGATTAACTGACTAATCAAGACGAGCAGGGTATCCAGGACAACACCCAGGGTCTCTTGGTCTAGAGGTGTCCTTGTTTTGATAGTGACAACACGATGATGATCACAGAATGTGGTTTATTTGCGACTAAAAGGAAAGGTGGTGATGGTGGCATCCTTTAAATTAAGTCGGAAGTTTACATACACCTTAGCCAAAATACATTCAAACTCAGTTTCACAATTCCTGACATTTAATCCTAGTAAAAATTCCCATTCTGAGGTCAGTTAGGATCACCACTATTTTAATTATGTGAAATGTCAGAATAATAGTAGAGAATGATTTATTTCAGCTTTTATTTATTTCATCACATTCCCAGTGGGTCAGAAGTTTACATACACTCAATTAGTATTTGGTAGCCTTGCCTTTAAATTGTTTAACTTGGGTCAAACGTTTTGGGTAGCCTTTCACAAGCTTCCCACAATAAGTTAGGTGAATTTTGGCCCATTTCTGACAGAGCTGGTGTAACGGAGTCAGGTTTGTATGCCTCCTTGCTCGAACACACTTTTTCAGTTCTGCCCACACATTTTCTATAGGATTGAGGTCAGGGCTTTGTGATGGCCACTCCAATACCTGTCTCTTATACACATCTAGATGTGTATAAGAGACAGCTTTAACTTCCTGACTGATGTCTTGAGATGTTGCTTCAATATATCCACATAATTTTCCTTCCTTATGATGCCATTTATTTTGTCAAGTGCACCAGTCCCTCCTGCAGCAAAGCACCCCCACAACATGATGCTGCCACCCCCGTGCTTCACGGTTGGAATGGTGTTCTTCGGCTTGCAAGCATCCCCTCAAACAGTTCTATTTTTGTTTCATCAGACCAGAGGACATTTCTCCAAAAAGTACAATCTTTGTCCCCATGTGCAGTTGCAAACCGTAGTCTGGCTTTTTTGTGGCGGTTTTGGAGCAGTGGCTTATTCCTTGCTGAGCGGCCTTTCAGGGTATGTCGATATAGGACTCGTTTTACTGTGGATATAGATACTTTTGTACCCAATTCCTCCAGCATCTTCACAAGGTCCTTTGCTGTTGTTCTGGGATCGATTTGCACTTTTAGCACCAAAGTACGTTCATCTCTAGGAGACAGAACACGTCTCCTTCCTGAGCGCTATGACGGCTGCGTGGTCCCATGGTGTTTATACTTGTGTACTATTGTTTGTAAAGATGATTGTGGTACCTTCAGGTGTTTGGAAATTTCTCCCAAGAATGAACCAGACTTGTGGAGGTCTACATTTTTTTTTCCTGAGGTCTTGGCTGATTTCTTTAGATTTTCCCATGATGTCAAGCAAAGTGGCACTGAATTTGAAGGTAGGCCTTGAAATACATCCACATGTACACCTCCAATTGACTCAAATGATGGCAATTAGCCTATCAGAAGCTTCTAAAGCCATGACATCATTTTCTGGAATTTTCCAAGCTGTTTAAAGGCACAGTCAACTTAGTGTATGCCAACTTCTCACCCACTGGAATTGTGATACAGGGATTTATAAGTTAAATAATCTGTCTGTAAACAATTCTTGGAAAAATGACTTGTGTCATGCACAAAGTAGATGTCCTAACCAACTTGCCAAAATTATAGTTTGTTAACAAGACAATGACTCCAACCTAAGTGTATGTAAACTTCCGACTTCAACTGTATGTAGTATAAGCAACCATCTTACCTTTTGACATTCAATCTGCTTCTCCAGCATCTCCTGCTTCTTTTTCCTCATGTCCTGCTGCAACTTCAATGTCTCCTGAAACAAGAATAAAGCAAACAATTATTTACAGTGTAATTTTGATTTGTGTATAAAAGGTATTGACTGACTATGAAAGTCATTCAAAATGCAGACGGCAAAAATTACTTGCCTGCTTCTTTTTCAAGATCTCCTGTGCTTCAAGTGCTTTGGCAGTTTTACCAAGTGACTTGGACGCTCCCTTGTGGACTGTGGAYCTGTAGGGCCCCTTCTGAAGGGCCACAGAAGTAGAGAAGAGTGCCTAGGACAGGAAGAGACAGACCCTTTGATTACTACCTTACCCCTGTGTCAATCTACTCTCTTTGCCATCATACAACACCATGCTGTAGCTCTGCATAGGGGCACTCTCAGACCAAATGAGCTGACGGCTTACCGCTGCAGGGTCTGCGCTGGGGTGCAGGATATCCAGTTTGCCTCCAGCCACAGCRCCAACACCAAGGCCATGTTTGGACACCGTCTTATTATTCAGCACATAGGCCCCGGGATTGTGTTGCTTGATTACCTGCTGGTTTATACAGAGATACATAAGAGTCATGAAAGAAATGTTGATCACATCTAACCTGGAACTTWGAACTTCTCCATTCAAAATCAAAACTACTGTTCGAATGAATAAATGCMTGGCCAGCTAAAAAGGTTTTAGCAGTAGTGAGAAGTGCTCTGTCCACCTTATGAACYCTGGGGTGCTGCTGCCCCATAGCAGAGCTCTGTCCATGTCCGTCCCCCTGGCCCTGACCCATGCCCTGTCCCTGCTGGGTGTTGGCCTCACGGTGCCAGTACACACGGATGAAGCGGTTGTTGAGCACCGCCTCAGTGCTGGAGATGGCCTGCCGTGCCTCCTCGTTGGCTGTGTACTGGATCAGCGCTGCCTCGGGYTCGCCACCAAATACCACCTATTGGAGGAGACAGGTCAGAAAGTAGTAAACGGGAAGGCCAGAAGTTATGTCCCTGATCACCATCCAAAGTAAAATGCATGTACACACCCTAACATTTATTGATCTAAGACTCATTGTTTAGTGGTACACATGGTTTCAAGGTATTGTCAGATTTCTTACCTGAATGTTTACGATGGTACCAAACTTGCTAAAGTGCTCATTCAATTTGGTGATGTTGTTGAGATCTCGGGGGATTTTGCGAACTTCAAGCTTAGTGTTGACGTAGTGATTCTTCTTGGGGAAGCCCCCGTGTTGGGGCTTGTTGTTGGGGAAGTTGAGCTGGTTGTTGGCCTGGTAGTTGGGCCTGGAAGAGAATGAGTTATTCTTCTTACTTTTTTAAATAGGTATTTTCTTAACTGTATTGTTGGTTAAGGGCTTGTAAGTAAGCATTTCACTGTAAGTATTCGGCACATGTGACAAATACAATTTTACAATGTTCTTACTTGTCCATCCAGGGTTTTTTGGGCAGTGGACCCTCTGTGGGCCCCAGGGGCCTCTTCCTACTCTCATGCTCTGTGCTGCTGTAGCGACACACACTGCTGGGGACACTGGCCACCGCCGGCTCTGTCTGGATCACGATGTTAGCCGCTGGGACAGGAGAAACACATCGTCATTCATAATGACAGCTCGAATCTGGACCGCTGTATCTGGATGACACTGAGGGTACGTAAAGGCAGGATTCATACACATTTTGACAGATGCTATTGTGACTTTTCACCAAATTCCCATGACCAACAATTGGTGTAGTCTACGTACGTAAAAAAAAAAGCATGAATGTGGATTGGACGCTGAGTAACTGCTCTCTGATCCTATGTACCATCTCCTGTCGTTGTGCAAGGCACTTAAACACCACAAAGTAGAATACCTGTTAGGCAACTGTATATATATATAAAAAAAAAGTGGTCAACCCTCAGTCTGGAGAGCTACTTCGTGAGCAGGCTTTGATCCAGCCCTGCTCAAACACAGAGTCGGTTTATCAAGGTTTGGTTGAGCAGCTCATTTCTAAAATGTGGGTAGTTAAAGGGGGACTGGAATAAAAGCCTGGAGGATGGTTATCCACCCTTTATGTAAAACATTGCAACATTACATTAGCTCATTCAAAAATATCAAAGGTCAAATGGCTATGGTAGTGGGGCTGGGCGATATGGAAAAAMACCATATTTTTCAAATGTTATGTTTTTGAATAATAAAGGTTGTAAATATGCTTTGAGTATCTTGGTCTGCGGTTGTCAGGCCGGTTGGACTTACTGCCAAATTCTCTCAAATTACATTTGTAGAGAAATTAACATTTTAATTCTCTGGCAACAGCTCTGGTGGACATTCCTGCAGTCAGAATGCCAATTGCACACTCCCTCAACTTGAGACATGTGTGGCGTGACAAAACGGGACATTTTAAAGTAGCCCTTTATTGTCCCCAGCACAAGCTACACCTGTGTAATYATCATGCTGTTTAACCAGCTTCTTGATATACCACACCTGTCAGGTGGATGGATTATCTTGGCAAAGGAGAAATGCTCACTAACAGGGATATAAACAAATTTGGGCTCAAAATATGAGCGAAATAAGCTTTTTGTGCTTATGGAGAATTTCTGGGATTTTTATTTCAGCTCATGAAACATGGGACCAGCACTTTACATGTTGCATTTATATTCTTGTTCAGTTGAAATGTATTGAACATMAATTAATTTGCCCAAGTTTATCGTAAGACATGAATAGAATGCATCAGTGATTCGCATTTCCTGCAACTTTCTGAAGAGGCAACAAGAATGCCACTGTGTCTGTGTGGTGCACACCTCTACCACTGTGTGTAGCYATTAGCGATGATGCTAGCTAATGAAAACAATCTTCTGGTTGATGGAAAGGCTTTCCCAAAAACCTTCTCAATTAAATGCTAACTACAAACTTTAGGATATAATTGCATAATTTCACAAGGCCCTATACTTACCTGGCAGAATTTGATCAGGATTATGTTAAATCAGTCCAGTGGGTATTTGTTTTGAAAACTCTACCATCACATGGGCGCTACAAAAAACACTGCTAAACAGCCTCTTGGATAGGTGCACAATTCAATTACAGTAACTACACTCCAAAATCTAATATTTTACCCTGACCTCAAAAGTGGTCTACGGATGTGATTTAAGCATTGCTGTGGACTTAGAACATCCAATTTATTTTTGAAAAAATCCAAATGGAATCAGGTAAAAAAAAAAAAAAAAAGATTTCATAGCACCCTAAATACAGAAGTCCTCATGTTTACTATAGGGTAGGATCAGAAAGAAAGCCCAAACTAAACCACCAAAGTAAGACCCACATGTGATACCTCTGGATCCCTGGCCATCCCCGGAAGTGAGGCCGATCAGGTTGGGCCTCTGGGTCTGGATGCGGGGGATGAACTGCCTGTACTGGGGCCGGCCGGCTGCTGTCATGCCTGGAGACTCTGGGTTGTAACCCTCTGGGTCATAATTATCTGGCAATACAAGGGAGAACAGACAAACATCATTACAAGAAGTCAGTGTTGACCCAAATAGGMCTATCCATCACAACACCTACTTTAACTATATGGCTACACTACAGGGAGAAAAAAAAATACAGTTCTAGTATTGAACTAAATATTATACAGTCTGCTTTTGCTCTATAATGTTCAATGGCTTGGGACTCAATAATGCATGCACTAAACTAGAGCAACTAAAAATAATATTTCAATTGAGAGTAGTGAAACGCACCCCYTTTTAATTTCCTCTCTTATGTGGGCAGGACTACTAAAATAGAGTTTTTGCACTGTCTAATGTGCAGCTTACAGGAACAGTGGACTTTAGTTCATCAACAGTGCAACCCTCTGGTCAAAAGATGCTARTGCACCCTAAAGAAACAACGAGATCATGCATGCCAGGCAGTAGCACAAAAACAAAACTAACACCCCAACTCAAAAAGGAAATAATTTGCAACACATGAATGAACCATGTGAACATAAATACTTTAAGACAACAGCATTTCTTCCTCACTACAGTCAAACAATACCATTTGCTTCACATGGATTTGAAAGTCAGTGTATGTCAAAGAAAACAAACTGACAAAAATGTGAACAATATGGGAGCTATGCTCAWAAAAGTACCACTTTGCCAAGCTTATTGAGAAAAGCATAGCTGCTTACATTCTGACTGAGAATATTGGGGGTGTAGAGAGACAGAAGAGGGAGGTGGTGGTGGTAGAGGAAGAGGAGGAAGTCCCACTCCAGGCGGTCCTAGAGAGGACACAGAACTCGTCCCTGAGTGGTTGGGAGTTTCTATCCCACTTGATGGTATCAATGGGGGCCCTATGGGAGATACAATTACAAGCTGAACCCAGTAAATAATAGACACTGGTCATTTACTTAATAAACTCCTAAAGAGAATAGGTAAAGTACTGCAGACATAAACATTAAGTATAGGGTGAGTACTAGTGAGGGTAAGACAACAAAGACAGCTGTTTCCCTGAGGTGTGTTTCTATGTAGCACAACAGAGTCCTTATAACATGCCATTTCTCCATGGAACAGGCAAGCCTTGAACAGGGAAACAGCTTTCTTCTCATTGATACAAACACACATCCATGCATCCTAAAATGACTCATCCATAGAACTTGTCTTTATATCTGTGCCATTGTAGCATSTGTGACAGCATGGGCAGTGCCATTGAGGCTACAACCCATAGGAATCCCCACCTAGTTGACTACTTTAAAAATGGTGCAATGTCCACGCTAAAACGGYTTATATCCATGATGAGTCCTCCATCTCTAGGCTCTCACCACATCAGGAACTAAAGCTAGGGCCCTGGGTTTTTCTTAATCACGTGGCCTGACCAGGAAAAACTCTTGGCCTTAGCCTATGTCAAACAATGACTGGTGAGCATTCCGGGTTCAGTGTTGAGTTCCTAATTGGAGAAACATAACATTACTCACCAGGAGGCGGCATAGGGAAGATGCCCGGTGGGGGCGGCTGGCCGTGGGGGGGCATTGGCATCCTGATGGCCGGGGGTGGCTGGCCGTGGGGGGGCATGACCATGCGGGACGGTGGAGGCATGCCAGGTGGAGGAAACGGAATCATGGCGGGCAGCGTGACGTCGTCCACGATCAGAGGATCATTGCCGTGGTCAAAGGGACAGAGGTCACCACGCACACAGAAACCTTTTTCTGTGGAAGACAGAGACTGATCAAAATTCCATTCAAAAGATATATGAATGGCTTTCTTACTGTAAATGCGCTCAGCAAGATGCTTGCCAATAATAGCTTTAAAAAAATGTAATATAGAAATATCAGCCCAAATGAGATTATCGGTTTGGCAACCTTGACACTTTTTGTTTACAGTTCCTGACAAGATCCAGGCTCTTCTCTGAACCCTCAAGGTGGGGTGGAGTGAAATATCATTGCTGTTGAGACTGTTGGATGAATATAAACAGTGTCCCTCAGGGGAAGGATGTTCAACTTGGGTCATTAGCGCAGCTTTAAACCAGGCAAACACCCTACTGAGGGTTGGAATACCACACAACCGATTGCATTTAATCCATAAATAAAACACAATCGACTGGTATTTTACTAAATATTTGTACAATTTGATTAGAGTAGACATAAGCTTATATGAACCCTGAAGCACACAATGATTAGAAGGCCATGCGAGGCCACCTGCTTCCATATTCAACATCCGTTTACACGTTTTTGCAAGTACATACATTACATTAGAACTTATTTTGATTATGGGTAAGTTAGTCTTGTGCCTTTCATTCACAAAAAAAGATAAGAGCTGTTTAGCTACATAATATATATATATATTTTTTTAACTGGTTGTTCTTGTAAAAGAGAACGTGTCCTCAATGACTTACCTGGCAAAAATAAAACCCAGATATTGTTGCTAGATTCACAGCAAATCTGTAACATCTCAAATCATAATATAGACCAGAGTGAAATTAGACCATTTTAGTTAMCCCTTACCGTCATAGTCACGGCAGCGGTGCTTGACTGAAGTGCCCTTGTTGAACGGCTTGCCCTCCCTGTGATTAGAGTAGTAATTAGACCAGCTCTCTGTAGTGCTGTCGGGCAGGTGAGCGGGTGCTACCACGGTAACAGAGTTGGGAACTGCTTGGCCCCCGGAGGAGGGAAATGGGTGCTGCTGGGGGGTAGGTAGGAGGGGCGGAGGGTGCTGGTGCTGTTGGGTTACCAGGGACCCAGAGGTGGAGTTGAAACTCTCAGGCTCCTTTCTCTCCACTTCAAACTTTGACCTGTAATCTGTTTAACATACACAGACACACAGAAAAGCTTGAACCTAAAAGGACACAAATTGCAACATAACCCAGGAAAAAAATACCCCCTTTAGGAAATATTCTCACCACAGAGGGCATTTAAGGATCCCCCAGTAAAAGTCCAGTCAATACGCGAATGTCTTTTGTTTGTTCTTAGCAAAGATTTKTTTTCAACCTTTCAGGTTAAACATTTGAAGTAAAGCAAATATCCATGTCCGCGCCCCTGTGAGTCTCACCTCTCCCTCGGCTGTGCTCCTTGTCCCTGCTCTTGCCTCGGCTCCCACTTCGGCTCCTGCTGCGACTGTAGCTGCGCCCACGAGAGTTGCCTCCGTGCCGGTCATGCCTCTCCCGGTGGGAATCGGTGCTTTTACCGTGGCGGTCCATGTCACGCCGCTTGCGGTCATCTCGTCTGCGGTCACCACGTCCCCTGTGTGGTCAGGCATGTAGGTTGGTCATTTAGCAGCACTTTTTATACAGCACTGGAACTCAAGGAGTTTCCTGTCTTTGTGGTAATCTGTACTATTGATGTGACTAGCATTTCAACAACAATAACTAAATTGTGTCAAAGGTGCAGTCCATTAGACTCAAGGGCCTAATCAAACTAACATCTTGACCCRAGAGAGCTTCATCACTGTCATGAGAAGAACTCTTGAGAACACCAGGAAACAACAAACATATAGATTCCAGCCTCACCTTGATTCGTTTAAGTCAGAGCGGTTTCTCAGTGGACTTCTCCGCCTCCTGTTATCCCCCCTATCCTCTTCTACATTTTCAGCCTGAAGAAAACAACAATAGTTAGCTAGGTATATCCCCACTATCAAAGACTGCGACATAATACGACAGAGGAAGCTCAAAAAAAGCCCTTACCTCCACAGCCTCCTGTTTTAACACAGGGAGTTTGGGCTCCTCTTTGGGAACTTCCTTAGGAGGTGGATTCCCCAAGTAGTTTTTGGTGGTCAAACATTCAAAGAGCTTATCAACAAAACCAGTGGTTTCTGCAATAGGGAAAGCATCGAGGCATAAGACTTTTATAAATATTTCACAGTCAGTCTACTACATGTTTACACAACGAAAATACTAACGTTAGTTGGTGAGATGCAAACCAACACTGACATTAAGGAGTTACGTAGCCTACCTTTTTGTAAAAAGACATCCAGTTGATCTGCACAAAGTGCTTTCAACTCTTTCTCAGGTTTGTCCTTCTTTACCAAAGCCACAACATAGTTGGCTAAAGCAGAGGGGTCCGCCTCACATCTGCAAACGCAAACATTATCCATATTACTCAACAGGGTTTGCATAGTTCCCAACCAGAGGTACTAGGATACCTGTGGGTACTTTCCCTATCCACATGGGGTACTTTAGAAGACCATAGGATACTTGTAAAATGCCCATGTGGGGTACTCCGGGCAGGACAAAATTCAGTTGGTGGTGCAGTAACCGAAAAAGGTTGGGAAACACTGCATTAGACAATATCTAGRTAGAATCATTCATTTGTAACCAAGAGAGTTGTAAGGAAAAAGTTGAGMTTTTTAAGGCAGAAGGTTAGACCCTAATCTCGTGCTACATAACACATATGCTACAAATGACAACACACACGTAGTTACATAAACTTGGATGACATGCTTCTTAACTGGCTTAGTTAGCTGGTTGGCTAAATGCTAGACGTCACTGCTAGCACTGTCTAAGGCCGGGTAGATGCAGCTAACTTAGCCACTACATGTATGATAGGATGTTAAACAAACTAGGAGTAGACTAAGTAGTTACCCATTCATCACAAGCCAAACGTGCTGTGCAGCCATTCATATAAATAATTCACCTTGATTGGGACGATGTTGATTCAGTTGAGCAAGCTAGCTTTTAGTTAGCTGGCCAAGTTAACTACTGTAACGTTAGCTACTTAATTAGTTAGCTAAATTGCGGCAGCGACCGCAAAACACATCTAAAATGTTATAATCAGATTAGTGTCTGCAATTTACCCAACAAATCCGATATGCAGAATGTGTAACGTCGCATAATTGACAGAACAAACGTGAAATGTGTATTTTTATTGCCATATAACAAGTTAACGTTAGCGGTGGCGTAGCTAGTGCTAACTCGTGCAATCTAGCTAAATGTCATTTCAATTAATCAACACTCACATTGGCTCCAGGAGTTTTGCCAGCCAAGACTTCAAAGCTTCCACATTTTCTATGATCATCATGAAAACGACTTAACAATACTGACTACAAGTTCAATGTGCGTTGTGGTATTCCTCCTTTCATCGTCTATAAATGTATATTAGGCTTAGCTAGGCCTTCAATAGTCACTCCACTTGCAGGTCGGACGAATTGCTTTACGTTCAAACACAGGCATGGCAACTTAACTGGCAATGTCGTAAACCGATCAGCTGGCCACACTAAGATTGGGMTTTAGTGCTATCCGGGATCCTTAAGACGTCTCTACCCCCATTGAAGTTTATATTTAAAATGGTTAAGGTAATTTTTATTTGTATATATTTTTTATCCTTTATTTAACTGGGCAAGGTTAATGTTAGGGTTTAGGGTAGGGACGTCCCAAGGAATCCCGATAGCACTGACCCTAAGTAACCAGCAACCAATCACCCTGAAACTGAATCCTAAAACTCTTTGGTTTTGCAGCTCTATTTCATTTTTTTTATTAATGTCGAAGTTTCAATATTCTTTGAACAAACTTCAGGCAAGGGTTGACTCTTAACAAAAAAAATGTATCACATTTTTTTTCACTCCTTTAAAAAATATGAACAATGTAAATTATAATCTATAAATATGTATTTCCAATGATAGGTATAGGAGGTATATTTCACTGGTCATCTCCAAAGCCAACACCTACTTTGGCAGCCTTTCCTTCCAGTTTTCTGCTGCCAATGATTGGAACGAATTGCAAAAATCACTGAAGTTGGAGACTTATATCTCCCTCACTAACTTTAAGCGTCAGCTGTCAGAGCAGCTTACCGATCGCTGCAGCTGTATACAGCCCATCTGTAAATAGCCCATCCAACCAACTACCTATCTCATCCCCATATTTGTTTTTCTTCTCTTTTGCACACCAGTATTTCTACTTGCACATCCTCATCTGCACATATAACACTCTAGTCTAATTTGCTAAATTGTAATTACTTCGCCACTATTGGCCTATTTATTGCCTTACCTCCTTACTTAATTTGCACACACTGTATACATATTTTTTTATTGTGTTATTTATTGTGTTATTGACTGTTTGTTTATCCCATGTCTAACTCTGTGTTGTTGTTTTCTCAACTGGCCTACCTGGTTAAATAAAGGTTAAATAAAAAATAAAAAAATATTGGTGTGAAATATTCTGATTGTGTTTTCGTACTCCAGAGAAAGTACAGTAGGCTGCTTCCTTCTGCTGTGAAAGAGGTTCATGGCCAGAAGGGATCCAGTTTTTGACAAATTAATGTCAGATTGGACTTTTCGTAGCAGGTTAGGAGAAATTARGCAGCAGGTTAGTGTAATTAACGTAGCAGGTCAGGAGAAGAAAGTTAAGATTAGCTAAATGCAAAACATTTTTTTTTACGGTAATTTGACAAAAGCTGATCCCTTCTAGCCCTGACCGTGAAAGAGCCCCTCACTTATACTACATTTCCCAGAAGTCTGCACTGTGTGAATGAGCTGTAGATGTCAACAGCTAAGTGCTGAAGGTTAGTTTTACTCCAATGTTTGTAAACAAAGTAAATCTAAACAAACATTATATAGCCTCAAAACATGGTTAAAACTATAATTTAGATGGTCAGCCCTTGCATCCATAGCCCTGTCTATGAATATGAGAGTGGCTACATTTCTCCAGCCCCATCCCTTACCTTTTTTACCAGGGAATTATCTTTGTTATTGTTTAAACTGCTGATTGCAGAAATAATGATGAGGAACAAGGATGTTGTTGTTCTTCAATCTAAATTAATTATACATATTAATTTTAGGAGCGAAACGGAACAGCAAAGTTGGACTTTCTCAAAAGATAGAGGGGGAAATCCAACAGAAATGGGAGAAGGAAAGAAGGTTTGATTGTGACTCACCCACCACTATTGGTGAAAGCACATAGTAAGCCTACTTGGACCGTTATTATGATTATCCATGCCCTACTTTAGTTTTCACGCCCACTTTTCCCAACCTAATGTACCACCCTTTCATTCACAGCAAAAACAAGTACTTTGTCACCCACCCCTACTTGAATGGAAGGCTGCATCTCAGTCATACTTTCTGCCTTTCGAAGTAAGATATATATAGATTTGACTTGTAGATGTACTAAGTGTAGGTCTTATTACGTTCAAGATCCTCTGTGAAAAATGTATTTTACACATTGCTCTTTATTTCGTTGTAGTTTGCTGTTGGTTTCCATTGCTTGAAAGGGAAGCAATGCCTATTTCCATTTGGGTTGCATTGTACAGGAAGCTTGCTGTGCACATCATACATGATCGGCTGTTATTTAAGAAGGTTACATTCATCTTAATTCACAGGCCTGTGCAAGCAAGCTGAAGTGAGAGATGGGGGTTCCCTGATGAGGAGGAAGAGAACCCCAAGTTTGCAGATGAGTTCATCTTTAAAGACAAATATAAGGCCATAAAGGTGAACATTTTATGCAAATATCAATTGATCCTCTGCACTACTTGTAAGCTTGGGGAAAATTGTTTCCTTTAATGCACAATTCAAAATGTAACTTTTCTTTTGTGTGTGATCTTCAGAGCAAAGCAGTGGCAAAGGCTGTAGAGTCCAAGTTCCAATGGGACATTATGTGGTCTCTGGGGTTGAGTGACAAGGAGATGGTGCCGTTTGCCAACATGGAGCACTGGCTGGAGTACTTCCCACCCCAGGCCGTGAAAGACCAAAAGATGATGGGTGTAAAGGTGACTGATTATGACAAGAAACCATCAAACTGAGCTTGTTTCTTAATGTTATCTTATACAGAACCAGGAAGCCTGATGTTAACCAATAGACATACATTTGTTTCATGAGAACTGATTKCTAACACGAGATCTGTGCTAATAACTTAAATTTTCTTGCAAATCTCGCATTTACATCAATGTATAATTATTGTGGAAGTTAAGTGTGTGGATCTCAAGTTAAGATTCAGACCTGAATGTGCAGAGCAACAAACATGCTTTAGGTGCTGACAATGTTATTAAAAAAGGTGATTATATCACAGGTGGTACTGGCGACACGCCTTCATCACAACCGTTGTGAAGCCTTTCTACGACTCCTCTGTGAGGTGGCAGTTTATCGCCCTAAATGAGAGGAATACATTTAAGTTTGGTAAAAGGTAAGCTGTTGGAAATGGTTATAAATATCCCTGCATTTTCCATGTAGCATTATTACATTGTCATGCAGGTATACCATCTAATCACCGAAAGATGGAAAGCTGTGTATGGATCACGACAGGCAGACTGGAAAGGTAAAATGTTCTTACCACTACATAATCTCAGTGAGTTGTGTGACTACAGCTCTGCAGCTTTTGTCATCAAAGCCCCATATACTACCCACCACGGCGACCTGTATGCTCTCGTTGGCTGGTCCTCACTACATATTCGTCGCCAAACCCACTGGCTCCAGGTCATCTATAAGTCTTTGCTAGGTAAACCTCCGCCTTATCTTAGCTCACTGGTCACCATAGCAACACCCACCCGTAGCACGCGCTCCAGCAGGTATATTTCACTGGTCATCTCCAAAGCCAACTCCTTCTTAAGCTGCCTTTCCTTCCAGTTCTCTGCTGCCAATGACTGGAACTAATTGCAAAAATCACTGAAGTTGGAGACTTGTATCTCCCTCACTAACTTTAAGCGTCAGCTGTCAGAGTAGCTTACCGATCGATCGCTGCAGCTGTACACAGCCCATCTGTAAATAGCCCATCCAACCAACTACCTACCTCATCCCCATATTTGTTTTTGTTTTTCTGCTGTTTTGCACACCAGTATTTCTACTTGCACATCCGCATCTGAACATCTATCACTCCAGTGTAAATTGCTAAATTGTAATTACTTCACCACTATTGGACTATTTATTGCCTAACCTCATTACTTCATTTGCACACACTGTATACAGATTTTTCTATTGTGTTATTGACTGTACGATTTTTTATCCCATGTGTAACTCTGTGTTGTTTTTGTCACGCTACTTTGCTTTATCTTGTCCAGGTCGCAGTTGTAAATGAGAACTTGTTCTCAACTGGCCTACCTGGTTAAATAAAGGTGAAATTWAAAAAAATCGTCATGTTTTTACATTCTTGGGATCCACAGGATTACACCCTCATTAAGATGAAGGTTGTCGAGCCCTACCCTGCAAAACTAAGGTACTACTCTATGTGAACCCGACACACTGTATTTTATTTAGTAGCATGAGACTCGGAACAACTTTTTCATTGATGTAACCAATCAATTGTGTGTTGTCAATTGTGACATAAGGTGCAAGTTGGTTGTCCTAATAGCAGGTTACAGCAGATTATAGCAGGTTGCTGCTTGAGAATACAAAAAAAAAAAATAGCACTCTTCTGAACACTATTTTCCTGGTAACCCTAAACCCTGCAGTGGCCTTAAAAATCAGAGCATCTTCTGGGTGGCAGCTACTCTCAGACCAGAGAGCATGTTTGGCCACACTAACTGCTGGGTCCATCCTGACATCAAGTACATAGCCTTCGAGACGGCCAGTGGAGACGTGTTCATCAACACACGGAGGTCTACTAGTACACATGTCTTACCAGGGCTTCACGAAGAAGAACGGCAAGGTCACAGGGATCATGGATGTTCTGGGAAAGAGATGTACATTTAAATGACATCCTTATGTTTAAGTATCTGCACATACACTTACACACTGCAACTTATGTGAGCCTGACACATATACACACCTACTACATCTCATGTGACCACACACACTCACGTTTAACTCTCTCCGTAAGATATTCTTGGATGTGCTCTTAGTGCCCCGCTGACATCTTACCAGACCATCTATGCTCTGCCCATGCTCACCATCAAGGAGGACAAAGGTATTGGAATAGTCAAGAATGCTCCAAATACCACTTAATTGCTTCCATGATGTCTCTGCTCCAGCACGTCAAGATCGGGCTTGAGGCCTTCCTCCTTTTGAAGAGCTAAAGTGAGGGAGGCATAAGTCATTGTAGAGCACAGTAAACATTGAAATAAAGTAAAAAGATCATGGTTACTGATTTAGGACCTGAGGGGATGCTACACACAACTCCCACAGCATTGCTCTTGGATTGCCTCTTTTGCTATGAGTCATAACAATGAATTATTTTGGTCTGTTTTGCTCCAGGGGTTTACATCTGCATTGAAATGGTCTGACTAAATTGAAACGTCAGAATGCAGATGTCTATGACTTTGTTCTCTCGCTCATGCACAATGTCCTGTGTTTGGTAGAGAAGGCAATGAGGGGAAACATTCTCTGAGGACACCGCAGGGGCATTTTTGTGCCTCTGGGTGTTGGTTGTGTTTCTCATGTGACTTTGGTCCACTTGCTTTGTGACACCCTGGCACTGGAATTGTCACCAGCGTTCCGTCCGATGCACCCAATGACATTGCTGCCCCAAGGGATATAAAAAAGAAACAGGTGATGCTTTAACTGTACTACTTAAGTATTTACTTTGTGCTTGTTTGTGGCTACTGGTCTATATTAGTTAACCTATGCATTGCAAAATATGTTTTGGTCAATGAAGTAATTGGAGATCACTTGGATTCCTCTTATAGGTCCTGATAGAAAAATATGGAATCAAATACAAGATGGTCTTACCTTTTGAGGTGGTAAGCTGCCTCTCGCAACCTTTATTCGGTTGTAAATGACCAGACAGTGTACTGTGTGCCTTGTACTCACGCTGCTCTACTCCATCTGCCCATCATTGAGATCCCTGGCTATGGGAACCTGTCGGCTCCTCCAGTTCTGTGACCAGTTGACAATCCCGAGCCAGAATGACCGTGAGAAGGAGAGGGTCTACCTCGAGGGCTTCTATGAAGGAGTGAGTCCTAATGGCTACACATAACATCTCAACTATGCATACATGTAATACAATACCACTTTATTTATCCTCGTAGGACAGCTATGGCTACAGAGGTGCAGCAGACCTATACAACAACCTAGAATAATATTTTAAAAAGTCAACAACATAGTTTGTAATGAACTGTCTTCTTTTCTCAGATCATGCAGGTTTAATGCTACAAGGGCCGAAAAAGTGCAGGACGTCAATAAACCCATCCAGAAGACAATGATGGAGGAGAAGGTACCCTGGTTGAAATCCATTATTTGATACTGTCGGGAAGAGTGGGGTGTGCCCAACTACACAAGTGGAAAAGGAGTAAACACACAACAGAGTTCAAGGTTCATAAGCTTTTACTCTAGCTTTCAGCGTCTCTGGAGTTCTTGTCCACAAGCCGTTCAGGCAAGACGGTGGTTAAAGATGGCGGCCACCCGTAGCCTCTTGTGGCCTCACTGGCAGTCTGTGGCAGGAGAGCGATAACACGGTGTGAGTAGGCTGGCTGTCTTCCTAACTGCTCCAGCTGAGTGAGGTCCAGCCTGCGCTCTTGTGCCAGTCAGTTGATTAAGGAATGCCTTGCAAGTGTGCTGATTAGTAATCTTGTACCATGTGTGTTGGGTGAGAGGAGTTGTGGAGCTGTCTTCGGCTGGCCTGGTTTTGAACGAAGTGCAGTCTTCCGCAGTGCTGAACTGAGTGCTGCTGTCCATGGTGCTGCACTGGGACTCCTTCACCTATGCCCATGCTTCTCACGCTGCCACAGATACCACACCAATCTATATTTATTGTGTTCATGTTTATGCTGTTTAACTATATTGTTTGTTTACACTGTGGGCTGTTTGCTACGGTTGTTGACGTGGGCTCTTTGCTATGGTTGTTGACGTGGGCTGTTTGCTACTGTTGTTGACGTGGGCTGTTCACTGATGTGTTTGATACGTTTCTTTGTTATGCATTAGTGTGTTCTAACCTGGACCTCTACCAATGTTCCAGGGCCAAGCTTTGATCTCTATGGAGCCAGAGAAGCAGGTGATGTCGCACTCTGCAGATGAGTGTGTGGTGGCACTCTGTGACCACACACTCTTTAGGTTCTGTGATGAGACCAGGAAGAACTTTGAGGCCACTCTGGACTTGCTCCAGGAGCACGCCTGCTCTCGTACCTATGCCCTGGGTAAGGAGGGGGACAGGCACATGGGGCAGGATCAGTGGAGTTAGTTTGGACAGGGGGAAGGATCAGTGGAGTTAGTTTGGACAGGGGGAAGGATCAGTGGAGTTAGTTTGGAGATTGGACATGATCAGTGGAGTTACCTTGGACAGGGGACAGGATCAGTAGTTTTAGTTTGGTCATGGGGCAGGATCAGTGGAGTTAGTTTGGACAGGGGTCATGAGACATAATCAGTGGAGTTAATTTGGACGGGGGACATGCGACAGGATCAGTGGAGTTAGTTTGGACAGGGGACATGGGACAGGATCAGTGGAGTTAGTTTGGTGTCACAGCAAAGCATGTCCTGTGCAGGGCCAGAATTTTTACTGACCAGTTCTACCAGTAACATACAGTCTGACTAAACTCTGGTCCCAGTTATACCAGTAACAGACAGTCTGACTAAACTCTGGGCCTAGTTCTACCTATAACATACAGTCTGCCTGTAACGACTCTCGTTGGTGGTAGGAATAGTAGGCCAAAACGCAGCGTGGTAAGTGTTCATGATTCCTTTTATTCAAAAATCACTTAAACAAAATAACAAAAGTGAAAACGAAAGCGAACAGTTCTGTCAGGCACAGACACTAAACAGAAAACAAGATCCCACAAAACCCAAAAGGGAAATAACAACTTATAAATGATCCCCAATCAGAGACAACGATAGACAGCTGCCTCTGATTGGGAACCACACTTGGCCATAAACAAAGAAATAGAAAACATAGACTTTCACACCCGAGTCACACCCTGACCTAACCAAACATAGAGAATAATAAGGAATAATACCCCCCCCCCAAAAGGTGCAGACTCCGGCCGCAAACCTGAACCTATAGGAGAGGGTCTGGGTGGGCATCTACTCTCGGTGGAGGCTCCGGTGCAGGACGCAGGCCCCGCTCCGCTTGAGGCTCCCCCCACTTCGGTGGCGCCTCTGGTGCAGGGATCGTTGCCGGGGCCTCCGGCCTGTGGACCGTCGCTGCAGGCTCCGGACTGGGGACCGTCGCTGCAGGCTCCGGACTGGAGACCGTCGCTGCAGACTCCGGACTGGGGACCGTCGCTGCAGGCTCCGGACTATGGATCGTCGCTACAGGCTCCGGGCCATGGATCTTCGCTGGAGGCTTCGTGCCCTGGATTTTCACTGCAGGCTACGGGCCATGGATCATCACTGGAGGCTTCGTGCCATGGATTATCACTGGAGGCTCCGGGCCATGGATCATCACTGGAGGCTTCGTGCCATGGGTCATCACTGGAGGCTTCGTGCATGGAACCTGAACAGGTCTCACCGGACTGAGGAGACGTACTGGAAGCCTGGTGCGTGGAGCTGCCACAGGGCTTACCAGACTGGGGAGACACACTGGAGGCCTGGTACATGGAACCGGAGCAGGTCTCACCGGACTGGGGTGATCCACTGGAAGCCTGGTGCGTGGAGCAGGCACCGGATACACTGGACTGTGGAGGCGCACTGGAGGTCTCGAGCGTAGAGTTGGCACAACCCGTCCTGGCTGGATGCTTACTTTCGCCCGGCAAATGCGGGGCGCTGGCACAGGACGCACTGGGCTGTAAAGGCGCACCAGAGACACAGTGCGCAGAGCCGGCGCAGGATATCCTGGGCCGTAGAGACGCACTGGAGACCAGGAGCGCTGAGACGGCACAATCCGTCCTGACTGAATGCCCACTCTAGCACGGCAAATGCAGGGAGCCGGCACAGAGCGCACCCGGCTGTGAATGCGCACTGGAGACACAGTGCGCATCACCGCATAACACGGTGCCTTTCCGGTCACACACCCCCCCCCAGTAAGCACGGGGAGTTGGCTCAGGTCTAAACCCTGACTCCGCCAATCTCCCCGTGTGCCCCCCCGAAATTTTGGGGAGTTGCCTGTCGGGCTTCCGTTGTTGATCTAACTCCTCGTATKGTCGCCGTTCCGCTCTCGCTGCCTCCATCTGCTCCCTTTGACGGCAATACTCTCCGACCCGCGTCCAGGGTCCTTCTCTATTCAGGATTTCCTCCCATGTCCACTCATCCTGGCCACGCTGTATGGTCCGTTTTTGGTGGGATCTTCTGTAACGACTCTCGTTGGTGGTAGGAACGACGATAGACAGTTGCCTCTGATTGGGAACCACACTCGGCCAAAAACAAAGAAATAGAAAACATAGACTTTCCCACCAGAGTCACACCCTGACCTAACCAAACATAGAGAATAATAAGGATCTTTAAGGTCAGGGCGTGACACTGACTAAACTCTGGGCCCAGTTCTACCTATAACATACAGTCTGACTAAACTCTGGGCCTATTTCTACCATTAACATACAGTCTGACTAAACTCTGGGCCTATTTCTACCAGTAACATACAGTCTGACTAAATTCTGTGCCTATTTCTACCAGTAACATACAGTCTGACTAAATTCTGGGCCCGAAACGGAACTTCGTCAGGTCAAACACACTGAGTGCTCACATCCCAAAAAATATATACATTTCACCTCACATGACCATTGCGGACATGACGCATGGTGGGTGCAAAAAACATTTCTATATCTCTAATAATTAGATAACAATGAGATGGGGGCATGTAATGGTTCCAGAAAATAACCTCTCACGTCCGGGAACACATCTTTTGAGACCAGAGGCTTTGGGGAATTTTGGGATGGTGTAAAATTTGCTTGGAGGCAAAATACCCAGAATAAGGAAGCATGTTGAAGTAGATAATGTGCCAAACAACAGGAAGGACACATGTTTCACATGCCTAATGATCAGTTTTCCATTTAAATGGAGGACCCAGTGTGTAAAACCACAGTAATTATATGATAAGCATATCCCTTACCGTTCACACTAGAAGGTGGTTGATTGTTTTTCTTTCTTGGTCTTTTTTTTTGTCCGGTGTGCTTGTTGCTATAGGAACAAGGTTGCCATGGGACCAGCAGTGGCTAATCAAGTCCCTGTCTGACTCAACCATTTACACGGCCTACGACACCGTGGCTCACTTCCTCCAGGGGGAGTGCTCAACGGACAGGGACCGTCGCCTCAAGGGATCAAGTATGCACTACTCTATACTCTCACATGGTCATTTAATTTATTGGGAATAGGCTTCTGTAGATGCACCCTGAGGGCATTATAACTCCTTAATATGACCTTTTCAACACATTATTGCAATAGAGAAAGTTTGTAATGTAATAGTTGGAGATATGATTATAATGTATTATTTTGCACATGCATATACAGTTGAAGTCGGAAGTTTACATACACCTGAGACAAATACATTTAAATTCAGTTTTTCACAATTCCTGACATTTAATCCTAGTAAAAATTCCCTGTCTTAGGCCAGTTAGGATCACCACTTTATTTTAAGAATGTGAAATGACAGAATAATATTAGAGAGAATGATTTATTTCAGCTTTAATTTCTTTCATCACATTCCCAGTGGGTCAGAAGTTTACATACACTCAATTAGTATTTGGTAGCATTGCCTTTAAATTGGGTCAAACGTTTCAGGAAGCCTTCCACAAGCTTCCCACAATAAGTTGGGTGAATTATGTCCCATTCCTCCTGACAGAGAGAGTCAGGTTTGTAGGCCTCCTTGCTCGCACACACTTTTTCAGTTCTGCCCACACATTTTCTATAGGATTGAGGTCAGGGCTTTGTGAACTCCAATACGTTGACTTTGTTGTCCTTAGAACATTTTGCCACTTTGGAAGTATGCTTGGGGTCATTGTCCATTTGGAAGACCCATTTGAGACCAAGCTTTAACCTTTCTGCACACAGATCCCGATTACGGGATAATTTCCCTAAACAACCGTTGAATTGCAGGGCGCCAAATTCAAAAATATGACTAAATATATTTATAATCATGCAATCACAAGTGAAATATACCAAAACACAGCTTAGCTTGTTGTTAATCCACCTATCGTGTCAGATTTTGAAAATATGCTTTACAGAGAAAGAAATCCAAGCTTTTGTGAGTGTATCAATCAATGCTACAACAGCTAGCCCCAAATTAGCATGGTCACGAAAGTCAGAAAAGCAATKAAATTAATCGCTTACCTTTGATAATCTTCGGATGTWTGCACTCACGAGACTCCCAGTTACACAATAAATGTTATTTTTGTTCGATAAATATTACTTTTATAACAAAAAAACGCCATTTGGGTTGCGCGTTATGTTGAGAAAACTACAGCCTCGTTCCGGTGCTGAAAGGCAGAAGAAAATTCCCAAACGTATRAGATACAAAAATATTACWAAAAATATTTATAWTCATGCAATCACAAGTGAAATATACCAAAACACAGRTTAGCWMGTTGTTAATCCACCWATTGTGTCAGATTTTGAAAATATGCTTTGCAACGAAAGCAATCTAAGCTTTTGTGAGTGTATCAATCAATGCTAGAACAGTTAGCCTTATATTAGCTTGGTTAGCTTGGTCACGAAAGTCAGAAAAGCAATAAAATTAATCGCTTAACTTTGATATTCTTCGGATGTTTGCACTCACGAGACTCCCAGTTACACAACAAATGTTATTTTTGTTCGATAAATATTACTTTTTTAACAAAAAAAACGCCATTTGGGTTGCGCGTTATGTTGAGAAAACTACAGCCTCGTTCCGTTCGACGAAAATTCCAAAAAGTATCCGTAATGGTCGTAGAAACATGTCAAATGTTTTTTATAATCAATCCTCCGGTTGTTTTTAACAAATATAATCGATAATATTTCAACCGGACCGTAACCTATTCAATAAGAGAGAAAAGGAAAATGGAGAGCTCCCCTCTCGCGCGCAGGAACTATTCAGAGGACACGTGACTACTTTTGAAAAATATTGTTCATTTTTCAAAATAAAAGCCTGAAACTACGTCTAAAGCCTGGTCACAGCCCGAGGAAGCCATTGGAAAAGGAATCTGGTTGATACCCCTTTAAATGGAAGAAAGATTGGCCAGGAAACACATATTAAAAAAATATATATATCACTTCCGGGTTATATTTTCTCAGGTTTTCGCCTGCAGAATCAGTTTTGTTATACTCACAGACAATATTTTGACAGTTTTGGAAACTTTGGAGTGTTTTCTATCCTAATCTGTAAATTATATGCATATTCTACGATCTGGACCTGAGAAATAGTCCGTTTACCTTGGGAACGTTATTTAAAAAAAATAATAATAATCTGACCCCTAGCGTCAAGAAGTTAACTTCCTGACTGATGTCTTGAGATGTTGCTTCAATATATCCACATAATTTTCCACCCTCATGACGCCATCTATTTTGTCAAGTGCACCAGTCCCTACTGCAGCAAAGCACCCCCACAACATGATGCTGCCACCCACGTGCTTCACGGTTGGGATGGTGTTCTTCGGCTTGCAAGCCTCCCCCTATTTCCTCCAAACATAACAATGGTCATTATGGCCAAACAGTTCTATTTTTGTTTCATCAGCCCAGAGGATATTTCTCCAAAAAGTACGACCTTTGTCCCCATGTGCAGTTGCAAACCGTAGTCTGGCTTTTTTATGGCGGTTTTGGAGCAGTGGCTTCTTCCTTGCTGAGCGGCCTTTCAGGTTATGTCGACATATGACTCGTTTTACTGTGGATATAGATACTTTTGTACCTGTTTCCTCCAGCATCTTCACAAGGTTCTTTGCTGTTGTTCTGGGATTGATTTGCACTTTTTGCACCGAAGTACGTTCATCTCTAGGAGACAGATTGCGTCTCCTTCCTGAGCGTATGATGGCTGCGTGGTCCCATGGTGTTTATACTTGCGTACTATTGTTTGTACAGATGAACGTAGTACCTTCAGGTGTTTGGAAGTTGCTCCCAAGGATGAACCAGACTTGTGGAGGTCTACAATTTATTTTCTGAGGTCTTGGCTGATTTCTTTTGATTTTCCCATGATGTCAAGTTGTTTAAAGGCACAGTCAACTTAGTGTATTTAAACTTCTGACCCACTGAAATTGTGATACAGTGAATAATAAGTGAAATAATCTGTCTGTAAACAATTGTTGAAAAAATTACTTGTGTCATGCAAAAAGTAGATGTCCTAACCGACTTGCCAAAACTATAGTTTGTTAACAAGACATTTGTTGAGGGGTTGAAAAACAAGTTTTAATGACTCCAACCTAAATGTATGTAAACTTCCGACTTCAACCTTATTTTGTGGAAGAGGATGAAAGCAGTGTGCCAGAGTTTTTTAAAACCTGTTTGGGATAGGGGGCAGTATTTTCACATTCGGATGAAAAGCGTGCCCAGAGTAAACTGCCTGCTACTCAGGCCCAGAAGCGAATATATGAATAGTATTAGTAGGTTTGGATAGAAAACACTCGGAAGTTTCTAAAACTGTTTGAATGATGTCTGTGAGAACTCATATGGCAGGTGAAAACCTGAGAAAAATCCAACCAGAAAGTGGGAAATCTGAGGTTTGTAGTTTTTCAAGTGATGGCCTATCTAATATACAGTGTAAATGGYGTCATATTGCACTTCCTAAGGCTTCCACTAGATGTCAACAGTCTTTAAAATGCTGTTTCAGGCTTCTACTGTGAATGGGGAGCGAATAAGAGCTGTTTGAATCAGGGGTCTGGCAGAATGCCTTGAGCTAAGTCTCGCGCGCGGCCGTGAGCGCGAGCTCAGTTCCTTTTCATTTCTAAAGACAAAGGAATTGTCCGGTTGAAACATTATTGAAGATTTATGATAAAAACATCCTCAAGATTGTTTCTACGAACTGTAATGAAACTTTATTGACTTTTCGTCTGGACTTAGTACCCGCGCCTTGTGAATTTCGATTGGTGAACTAAACGCGCTAACAAAAAGGAGGTATTTGGACATAAAGATGAACTTTATCGAACACAACGAACATTCATGGTGGAACTGGGATTCCCGGGAGTGCATTCTGATGAAGATCATCAAAGGTAAGTGAATATTTATAACGCTATTTCTGACTTTTACTGACTCCACAACATGGCGGGTATCTGTATGGCTTGTTTTTGTGGCTGAGTGCTGTACTCAGATTATTGTATGGTGTGCTTTTGCCGTAAAGCTTTTTTAAAATCTGACACAGCGGTTGCATTAAGGAGAAGTATATCTTTAATTCTATGCATAACACTTGTATCTTTCATCAAAGTTTATGATGAGTATTTCTGTTAATTGATGTGGCTCTCTGCAATTTCGCCGGATGTTTTCGAGGCACAACATTATTGAACATAACGCGCCAATGTAAACTGAGATTGTTGGATATAAATATGAACTTTATCGAACAAAACATACATGTATTGTGTAACATGAAGTCCTATGACTGCCATCTGATGAAGATCATCAAAGGTTAGTGATACATTTTATCTCTATTTCTGCTTTTTGTGACTCCTCACTTTGGCTGGAAAATGGCTCTATGTTTTTTGTGACTAGGCACTGACCTAACATAATCGTATGGTGTGCTTTCGCTGTAAAGCCTTTTTGAAATCTGACACGATGGCTAGATTAAGCTTTAATCTGGTGTATTGCACTTGTGAATGTATGAAAGTTAAATGTTTCAACAACAAAAAAATAATAATTTCGCGCTCTGCCATTTCAGCGGATGTTGTCGAGGGGTTCCGCTAGCCTTAAGAAGTTTTAAATCCCAATAGTTGGTTATGGATACAGTGGAGCCACTTTATAATCTGAGTCTCTGTGTCTGTGCTCTCTCTGTCTCCCTTTCTCTCTCTGTCTGTCAGGCCAGAACAGATGACCAGGGAGGTGTGGGACTTCATCTTCTTTCAGAGCTCTCCCTTCCCCGAAGATGGAGATCCCCAAGGAACACCTGCAGAGGCTGAGGAGGTAGTTTGAGTACTTGTACCCCATGGATGCCCGTGTGTCTGGGAAGGACCTGGTGCTCAACCATCTGTACAACCACGTGGCCGTGTGGACCAATGACAGGTGAGATGAACCCCCAGCCTGGCTACCTGCCTGTCTGCCGGCCTGCCTCTCTACGGTGCTAGGGCTGCTACAGGGATACAAGCTATTTGGGCTTTATGGGAATATTGTTTTGCTATATTGAATGCTGGAATGCTGTATTGATTTAGTTAATTGATCCTTTATTTTATGATGAAATGGGTGCAGGTGCTGTATATTAATGAGACCTGGAAGTGGTTTGTTTGTCTTTTCTGATTTATGCAGTTTTGGGTGAACTTGTACGTCCTATTCTTGTCATACTATAAGACTAATGTCCACATACATTAGATACAGCTGGTGTCCTTACAAGTGTAGAATAATTAGGCAGTTCCATACCTCTATTATTTGAAAGGATTGGCAGGATAAGCCTAATTACTGCAGGGTGTAACCAGTTATGGGGTAAGGCACTGGTACGGATGAGAAGACAACCCCTCTAGAGATTCTCTAGAGATTCTCTAGAGATTCTCATGTTTTGAAGGAGATTATCTTTGTGTACACAGCAGAAAATGGCTGCAGGCAGTCCGGGTGAATGGTCACCTGTTACTCAACTCTGAAAAGGCACGTTTTCCCTTCTATGAAAGAGGTTTTGTTACCTACAAACAAGTCACCGATGCACTGAACTCTCTCTGTCGCCTGCTCTGGCATCATGGGACCTGTGTGTTTGATATGGTCTGAAGACGGCAAGTGTCATGCACAAATACTGTGTGTGTGTGTCGGTAGTTGTGTGTGTCGTGTCTGTGTGTGTGTGTGTGTGTTGTGTGGTGTGTGTGTGTGTGTGTGTGTGTGTGTGTGTGTGTGTGTGTGTGTGTGTGTGTGTGTGTGTGTGTGTGTGTGTGTGTGTGTGTGTGTGTGTGTGTGTGTGTGTGTGTGTGTGTGTGTGTGTGTGTGTGTGTGTGTGTGTGTGTGTGATCCTACTGACAGTCTTTGTCATATTTCCATCAGATGGCAACATCTTCACTCTGAGTATCGCCATCTCCAAGTCCTCTGCTGACGGTAAGTAGGGCCCTATAAGCCTTCCAGCCTCTTAACTCACCATCTCCTAATTACTAGGACGCTTTATGAGAGGAACAGTCATTATTTTACAGGCCTTTTCTCCAGAAGTCATTAGCATAATCAATTAGTCATTCTTTACTTCTTGATGGCTAAATGTTTCCTGCTATTTCTCCTCTGATGGTAGGGTGGGTTTGCTTTATTTTGGAAACAGAAGAGGAATTGGAAGGGGTAGCAGAGCAGTGAGATAGCGTTTCCTGCATTCCTTCTGACCACCTCTTCCTACTTGGAGAGTAGAAATAAACACCATGGTCTGGCCCAGAGTGGTGGTAGTAAATTAGTCATGTTGATTTGATGCCATTCCTCTGGCTGATTGCTTCCTTCTGGTTATTTATGAAGAAGTGGGACTGCCTAAATGCACTGTTCTCTTCACATACTTTTGTAGAAGACAGGAAGGGGGGATGGAGAAGGGATTATGTAAGGCTGTCATTATGCATCATTATACTAATTGCAAAAATTCTGCTTTTAGTGTCAAAGTGCTTTGTTTCTACCAGTGCCACTGTAATATGGTATATGTGTCCTGAGTGTTAAACACAGCTTTACCATGTTGTGTGTGCCCTGAGTGTTAAACACAGCCATTACCATGTTGTGTGTGTCCTGCGTGTTAAACACAGCCATTACCATGTTGTGTGTGTCCTGAGTGTAAAACACTGCCTTACCATGTTGTCTGTGTCCTTGCCCATGGATGTCCAGGGGACACAGTGGAAGACGGAAGTGGAACTTTGTGGAAGCCATGGCCGATGCTGGCGTCCTGCACCTCTACACCTGGGTGGAGTGTTTCAAGGAGATGATATCCAATCAGAACAACCTGAGGGCAGGGCCAGCTTTCGCCAGGTAGTTTGCAATGTCCAATGAGATAATTGAATCTAACACAGTGTGGAATCATCATCCAAGCTCCAACGAATTTATCTCAATCAAGGAGAAATGTCTTAGCATAGTTCTAACATGCTGACTGCACTGGCCAATAAAAAGAAAAGATTAAGATGGTCAAAAGAACACAGACACGGGACAGAGTAACTTTGCCTAGAAGGCCAGCATCCAGGAGTCGCCTCTTCACTGTTGACGTTTAGTTAGTGTTTTGCGGGTACTATTTAATGAAGCTGCCAGTTGAGACACTCTAATGTATTTGTCCTCTTGCTCAGTTGTGCACCGGGGCCTCCCACTTCTCGTTCTATTCTGATTAGAGGCAGTTTGCACTGTTCTGTGATGGCAGTAGTACACAGCGTTGTACGAGATCTTCAGTTTCTTGGCAATTTCTCGCATGGAATAGCCTTCATTTCTCAGAACAAGAATAGACTGACGAGTTTCAGAAGAAAGTTCTTTGTTTCTGGCCATTTTGAGCCTGTAATCAAACCCACAAATGCTGATGATCCAGATACTCAACTAGTCTAAAGGCCAGTTTTATTACTTCTTTAACAGTTTTCAGCTGTGCTAACATAATTGTGAAAGGGTTTTCTAATGATCAATTAGCCTTTAATATTATAAACTTGGATTAGTTAACAAAATGTGCCATTGGAACACAGGAGTGATGGTTGCTGATAATGGGCCTCTATACGCCTATGTAGATATTCCATAAAAAATCTGCCATTTCCAGCTACAATATTCATTTACAACATTAACGATGTATACACTGTATTTCTGATCAATTTTATGTTATTTTAATGAACAAAAAATGTGCTTTTCTTTCAAAAACAAGGACATTTCTAAGTGACCCCANCAGTTTTATTACTTCTTTAACAGTTTTCAGCTGTGCTAACATAATTGTGAAAGGGTTTTCTAATGATCAATTAGCCTTTAATATTATAAACTTGGATTAGTTAACAAAATGTGCCATTGGAACACAGGAGTGATGGTTGCTGATAATGGGCCTCTATACGCCTATGTAGATATTCCATAAAAAATCTGCCATTTCCAGCTACAATATTCATTTACAACATTAACGATGTATACACTGTATTTCTGATCAATTTTATGTTATTTTAATGAACAAAAAATGTGCTTTTCTTTCAAAAACAAGGACATTTCTAAGTGACCCCAAACTTTTGAATGGTAGTGTATATTCCATTTAGCAGACACTTTTATCCAGAGCGACTTAGTCATCCGTGCCCCAGTGGGAATCAAACCGATGATCCTTGACATTGCAAGTGCCACACTCTACCAACTGAGCCACATAGGACCATGGTTCACTATAACCAACAGATGTACACATTATAATAGGTTATGCATTAGGCCTGGGACGATACCAGTATCGCAATATTTCTTTCCATGCTGCCAAAAATGAAAACACGCAGCAGACCAAAGTCTTTGGTCCTGCATGTATGTAAAACTTGATGTATGTAAAATATTGGGTGCTATAGCTTGGAAAATAAATAAATGTGACTCTGGATGACAAAATAATGATGTTTGTTTTCTTTTTGGTAGATTTTTTATCTTTCGGATCAGCCTTTCCTACTGAAGTTGGAAACACAACCCAAAAAATAGCAAGCTTGTTTTGGACATAAAGTAACACCATAATGACCCTTCCTGTCTCCCACAGACTGGTTATACATAGAAACCTGCAGCCCCCCAAGAGCAGGATTATATCTAGCTACCTGGCGCCCCCCAAGAGCAGGATTATATCTAGCTACCTGGTGCCCCCCAAGAGCAAGGTTATACCTAGAAACCTGCAGCCACCCAAGACCAAGGTTATATCTAGCTACCTGCAGCCACAGAAGAGCAAGGTTATATCTAGCTACCTGCAGCCAACCAAGAGCAAGGTTATATCTAGCTACCTGCAGCCACCCAAGACCAAGGTTAAATCTAGCTACCTGGCGCTCCCCGAAAAGCAAGATAACGTAATGCTCAGTGCTCTGTCAAGGGACAATCCATTTCTACCAGTAATAGCTGGCGAGTGAATATTAAAGGGATACTTAGAGATGTTGGCAATAATGCCTTTATCTATTTCCCCAGAGTCAGGTGAACTCGTGGATACCATTTATGTCTCTGCGTCCAGTATGAAGGAAGTTAGAGGTAGTTTCACATGCCAATGCTAACAAGCATTAGCACAATGACTGGAAGTTTACAGGAACAGTGAGCATGCTAGCTACTCCCATAGACTTCTAGTCACTGTGCTGTTCCCATGGATTTTTTGTCAATGCGATAAGGCTGATAGCAAATGCGCTTACCCTAGTTAGCAACTTCCAGCGGCGCAACAATGGTTTTAGAAGTGGGGGGGCATTATTATTATTATTATTAATTTTATTAGCTAGGTAAAACTGACAGATCAATACTTGGCTATACAGACTCACATTGCGCTGAAAAAACATACATATATATATATATATACTTCATCTTGTGTCACGATCGTCTTGCGGTGAGAGAGAGGACCAAGGCGCAGCGTGTGAAAAATACATCTTCTCTTTATTTAGAAGAAGAACAAACGAAACAACAAATAGACGAACGTGAAGCTATAAACGACTTGTCATGTTTTGTCTTTGATCATCATGTCTTGTCCCTGTGCTTCCCTCTGCTGGTCTTATTAGGTTTCTTTCCCTCTTTCTATCCTCTCTCTCCCCATCTCTTCCCTCTCTCGCTCTCTCTCTCTATCGTTCGTTCCTGCTCCAGCTGTTTCTCATTCTCCTAAACTACCTCATTTACTCTTTCACACCTGTCCCCTATTTTGCCCTCTGATTAGAGTCCCTATTTCTCCTCTGTTTTCCGCTTCTGTCCTGGTCGGATTCTTGTTTGATGTTTGCTGTTCTGTGTCCTTGTTCCGCCTGTCGTGTTTTTGCCTTCTTCAGATGCTGCGTGTGAGCAGGTGTCTATGTCAGCTACGGCCTGTGCCTTCCTGTAGCGACCTGCAGTCTGTGGTCGCGTCTCCAGTCGTTCTCTCTACTGACGAGAGGATTTCAGTTTCCTGTTTTGGATTTTCCTTTGATAATATCCAGGAGATTATTGTTTGTTTAAGACTGGAATAAAGACTCTGTTTCTTTTACGTCGCTTTTGGGTCCTCATTCACCAGCATAACAGAAGAATCCGACCAAGAATGGACCCAGCGACTACGGATTCTCGCAACACTGCCGTCGAGATCCAGGGAGCAATGCTCGGCAGACACGAGCAGGAATTGTCTCGCTGCTCGTCATGCCGTTGAGACCCTGTCCGCTCAGGTCTCCGATCTCTCAGGACAGTTTCAGAGTCTTCGTCTCGTGCCACCAGCTACTTCCTGGTCTTCCGAGTCTCCGGAACCTAGGGTTAATAACCTACCATGTTACTCTGGGCAGCCCACTGAGTGTCGCTCCTTTCTCACCCAGTGTGATATTGTGTTCTCTCTCCAGCCCAACACATACTCAAGAGAGAGAGCTCGGATCGCTTACGTCATATCACTCCTTACTGGTCGGGCTCGGGAGTGGGGCACAGCTATCTGGGAGGCAAGGGCTGAGTGTTCTAACGTTTATCAGAACTTTAAAGAGGAGATGATACGGGTTTTTGATCGTTCAGTTTTTGGGAAGGAGGCTTCCAGGGCCCTGGCTTCCCTATGTCAAGGTGATCGATCCATAACAGATTACTCTATAGAGTTTCGCACTCTTGCTGCATCCAGTGACTGGAACGAGCCGGCGTTGCTCGCTCGTTTTCTGGAGGGACTCCGCTGAGGTTAAGGATGAGATTCTCTCCCGGGAGGTTCCTTCCAGCGTGGACTCTTTGATTGCACTCGCCATCCGCATAGAACGACGGGTAGATCTTCGTCACTGAGCTCGTGGAAGAGAGCTCGCGTTAACGGTGTTTCCCTCTCCGCATCTCAACCATCTCCTCCCACCGGCTCAGAGACTGAGCCCATGCAGCTGGGAGGTATTCGCATCTCGACTAAGGAGAGGGAACGGAGAATCACCAACCGCCTTTGCCTCTATTGCGGTTCTGCTGGACATTTTGTCATGTCATGTCCAGTAAAAGCCGAGCTCATCAGTAAGCGGAGGGCTACTGGTGAGCGCTACTATCAGGTCTCTCCATCAAGATCTTGTACTACCTTGTCGGTCCATCTACGCTGGACCGGTTCGGCTGCTTCCTGCAGTGCCTTGATAGACTCTGGGGCTGAGGGTTGTTTTATGGACGAAGCATGGGCTCGGAAACATGACATTCCTCTCAGACAGTTAGGGAAGCCCACGCCCATGTTCGCCTTAGATGGTAGTCTTCTCCCAGTATCAGATGTGAGACACTACCTTTAACCCTCACAGTATCTGGTAACCACAGTGAGACCATTTCCTTTTGATTTTTCGTTCACCTTTTACACCTGTTGTTTTGGGTCATCCCTGGCTAGTATGTCATAATCCTTCTATTAATTGGTCTAGTAATTCTATCCTATCCTGGAACGTTTCTTGTCATGTGAAGTGTTTAATGTCTGCTATCCCTCCTGTTTCTTCTGTCCCCTCTACTCAGGAGGAACCTGGTGATTTGACAGGAGTGCCGGAGGAATATCATGATCTGCGCACGGTCTTCAGTCGGTCCAGAGCCAGCTTCTTTCCTCCTCACCGGTCGTATGATTGGTATATTGATCCTTCCGGGGACCACTCCCCTCGGGGTAGACTATACTCTCTGTCGGCTCCCGAACGTAAGGCTCTCGAGGATTATCTGTCTGTTTCTCTCGACGCCGGTACCTTGGTGCCTTCTTCCTCTCCCGCCGGAGCGGGGTTTTTCTTTGTTAAGAAGAAGGACGGTACTCTGCGCCCCTGCGTGGATTATCGAGGGCTAATGACATAACGGTTAAGAATCGTTATCCGCTTCCCCTTATGTCGTCAGCCTTCGAGATTTTGCAGGGAGCCGGTTCTTTACTAAGTTGGACCTTCGTAACGCTTACCATCTCGTACGCATCAGAGAGGGGGACGAGTGGAAAACGGCGTTTAACACTCCGTTAGGGCATTTTGAATACCGGGTTCTGCCGTTCGGTCTCGCTAATGCTCCAGCTGTCTTTCAGGCATTAGTTAATGATGTTCTGAGAGACATGCTGAACATCTTTTGTTTTCGTTTACCTTGACGATATCCTGATTTTTTCACCGTCACTCGAGATTCATGTTCAGCACGTTCGACGTGTACTCCAGCGCCTTTTAGAGAATTGTCTCTACGTGAAGGCTGAGAAGTGCGCCTTTCATGTCTCCTCTGTCACATTTCTCGGTTCTGTTATTTCCGCTGAAGGCATTCAGATGGATCCGCTAAGGTCCAGGCTGTCAGCGATTGGCCCGTTCCTAAGTCACGTGTCGAGTTGCAGCGCTTTCTCGGTTTCGCTAATTTCTATCGGCGTTTCATTCGTAATTTCGGTCAAGTGGCTGCGCCTCTCACAGCTCTGACTTCTGTCAAGACTTGTCTTAAGTGGTCCGGTTCCGCCCAGGGAGCTTTTGATCTCCTCAAGAAGCGTTTTACATCCGCCCCTATCCTTGTTACTCCTGACGTCACTAAACAATTCATTGTCGAGGTTGACGCTTCAGAGGTGGGCGTGGGAGCCATTCTGTCTCAGCGCTTCCATTCTGACGATAAGGTCCATCCTTGCGCTTACTTTTCTCATCGCCTGTCGCCATCGGAACGCAACTATGATGTGGGTAACCGCGAACTGCTCGCCATCCGCTTAGCCATAGGCGAATGGCGACAGTGGTTGGAGGGGGCGACCGTCCCTTTTGTCGTTTGGACTGACATAAAGAACCTTGAGTACATCCGTTCTGCCAAACGACTTATGCACGTCAAGCTCGTTGGGCGTTGTTTTTCGCTCGTTTCGAGTTCGTGATTTCCTATCGCCCGGGAAATAAGAACACCAAGCCTGATGCCTTATCCCGTCTCTTTAGTTCTTCTGTGGCTTCTACCGACCCCGAGGGGATTCTCCCTGAAGGGCGTGTTGTCGGGTTGACTGTCTGGGGAATTGAGAGACAGGTAAAGCAAGCACTCACTCACACTGCGTCGCCGCGCGCTTGTCCTAGTAACCTTCTGTTCGTTCCTGTCTCTACTCGTCTGGCTGTTCTTCAGTGGGCTCACTCTGCAAGTTAGCTGGCCACCCCGGCGTTCGGGGTACGCTTGCTTCTATTCGCCAGCGGTTTTGGTGCCTACTCAGGAGCGGGACACGCGCCGTTTCGTGGCTGCTTGTTCGGACTGCGCGCAGACTAAGTCAGGTAACTCTCCTCCTGCCGGTCGTCTCAGACCGCTTCCCATTCCTTCTCGACCATGGTCTCACATCGCCTTAGACTTTATTACTGGTCTGCCTTCGTCTGCGGGGAAGACTGTGATTCTTACGGTTATCGATAGGTTCTCTAAGGCGGCACATTTCATTCCCCTCGCTAAGCTTCCTTCCGCTAAGGAGACGGCACAAATCATCATTGAGAATGTGTTCAGAATTCATGGCCTCCCGTTAGACGCCGTTTCAGACAGAGGCCGCAATTCACGTCACAGTTTTGGAGGGAGTTCTGTCGTTTGATTGGTGCTTCCGTCAGTCTCTCTTCCGGGTTTCATCCCCAGTCTAACGGTCAAGCAGAAAGGGCCAATCAGTCGATTGGTCGCATATTACGCAGCCTTTCGTTTCGAAACCCTGCGTCTTGGGCAGAACAGCTCCCCTGGGCTGAGTACGCTCACAACTCGCTTCCTTCGTCTGCTACGGGCTATCTCCGTTTCAGAGTAGTCTTGGGTACCAGCCTCCTCTGTTCTCGTCCCAGCTCGCCGAGTCCAGCGTTCCCTCCGCTCAGGCTTTTTGTCCAACGTTGTGAGCGCACCTGGAGGAGGGTCAGGTCTGCACTTTGCCGTTACAGGGCGCAGACTGTGAGAGCCGCCAATAAACGTAGGATTAAGAGTCCTAGGTATTGTCGCGGTCAGAGAGTGTGGCTTTCCACTCGTAACCTTCCCCTTACGACAGCTTCTCGCAAGTTGACTCCGCGGTTCATTGGTCCGTTCCGTGTCTCTCAGGTCGTCAATCCTGTCGCTGTGCGACTGCTTCTTCCGCGACATCTTCGTCGCGTCCACCCTGTCTTCCATGTCTCCTGTGTCAAGCCTTTTCTTCGCGCCCCCGTTCGTCTTCCCTCCCCCCCCCCCGTCCTTGTCGAGGGCGCACCTATTTAAAAGGTACGGAAGATCATGGACATGCGTTCTCGGGGACGTGGTCACCAGTTTAGTGGATTGGGAGGGTTACGGTCCTGAGGAGAGGAGTTGGGTTCCATCTCGGGACGTGCTGGACCGTTCGTTGATTGATGATTTCCTTCGTTGCCGCCAGGGTTTCCTCGAGTGCGCCAGGAGGCGCTCGGTGAGTGGGGGGGTACTGTCATGTTTTGTCTTGATCATCATGTCTTGTCCCTGTGCTTCCCTCTGCTGGTCTTATTAGGTTTCCCTCTTTCTATCCCTCTCCTCTCCCTCCCTCTCTCCTCTCTCGCTCTCTCTCTCTATCGTTCCGTTCCTGCTCCCAGCTGTTTCTCATTCTCCTAAACTACTCATTTACTCTTTCACACCTGTCCCCTATTTTGCCCTCTGATTAGAGTCCCTATTTCTCCCTCTGTTTTCCGCTTTCGTCCTTGTCGGATTCTTGTTTGATGTTTGCTGTTCTGTGTCCTTGTTCCGCCCTGTCGTGTTTTTGCCTTCTTCAGATGCTGCGTGTGAGCAGGTGTCTATGTCAGCTACGGCCTGTGCCTTCCTGTAGCGACCTGCAGTCTGTGGTCGCGTTCCAGTCGTTCTCTCTACTGACGAGAGGATTTCAGTTTCCTGTTTTGGATTTTCCTTTGATAATATCCAGGAGAATTTGTTTGTTTAAGACTGGAATAAAGACCTGTTTCTATTACGTCGCTTTTGGGTCCTCATTCCCAGCATAACACGACTAATTGCAAAACAGATGCAACATAGACATAGACAATTACCACAAACCAAATGCCTATGGCTGCCTTTAAATCTGGCTCTCAATCAGAGACCAATGAACCACAGCTGCCTCTAATTGAGAACCAATCTAGGGCAGCCATAGACTACAAAACACTAGACAAGACACTGACCCATTACATACAAACCCCTAGACAATCCAAAAACACATAATTCCCATGTCACACCCGACCTAACTAAAATATAAGGAAAACAAAGATAACTAAGGCCAGGCCGTGACATCTTGATTGACTCTGATTCAGTGTGAGTGAGGCAAAAATAATAAAGAATAGCTAGTGCCAAGACTTTCCACTATCCCTTAACTTCTATTGTCACGCCTGACCTTAGTTCCTTGTTTATGTCTCTATTTTGGTTTGGTCAAGGGCGTGAGTGGGGTGGGCATTCTATGTTTGTTTAACTATGTTTTATATTCTCAGGGTGTTTGGCCTGGTGTGGTTTCATCAGAGGCAAGCTGTCTATGTTGTTCTGATTGAGACACATATTCGGTAGCCTGCATTCCACTGTGCCTTGGTGGTAGTTGTTTTCTGTTTTTGGTGTATTGCATCTTGCAGAAACGTCGCGTTGTCACATGTTGTTTTGTTCAAGTGTTCGTATTTATTAAAAGTATTATGCAATACTTACCACGCTGCACCTTGGACCTCTTCTCCTCTCCGACCGAATTCGTTACACTTATGGCAGGTGGGCACGGTAGCGTCCCACCTGGCCACATCTGGTGAAATTGCAGGAGCGCGAAATTCAAATTACACGAATTATAATATTTACATTTCATAAATCAACAAGTGTAATACAATCAAAATAAAGCTTAATTCTTGTTATCACCGCTGTGTCAGAAATTTAAAAGGCTTTACGGCGAAGCACACCATGTGATTATGCTGAGGACAAGCCCGATATAAACGCATGAAAAACATATTTAACCCAGGCAGGTGCGACTTTGAAGTCAGCACATAGCGGTCATAATAAATCTTACCTTTGATGATCTTCTCTCTGTAGCCTCTCAAAAGGTCCAGTTACATTAAAATTGTCCTTTTGTTCGATAATCGTCCTTCTTTATATCCATAAAACTCAAGTTTGCTGGCCGCGCTTGCAGTCAATAATCCAACCAGCTTTCCCTCATCAAATGCATACAAAATGATCCAAACGTTAACTACATAACTTTCCAAACAATTAAACAATGGGTTATAATCAAACCTTGGGGTACCCTAATATGTAATAACGTACCAATTTAAGACGGATGAATCGTTATTTGTTTTTACCAGAGGAATAATACAAAGAACGCGCTTCTCATTCATCGCTTGGACAACACTAGCCAAAATGGGAACACCTGAAAAACTACAACTTTTCTGGCATAAATTTTTCAAAAAATCAGCCTGAACTTTCTAAAGCTGTTGACATCTCGTGGCAGCCCTAGGACTGCCATCTGGAGACTTTGCCTTATAATAAAAGTGACAGCCATTGAAAATAGTGGTAGGTGAAATCATTTTGTCCTCGGGGTTTCCGCTCCATATTGTTTTGTTCTACTCAGAGAGCATATTTTAAAGTTTTAAGAAATTTAGAGTGTTTTATATCAAATCTACCAATTATAATGCATATCTAGCTTCTGGGCCTGAGTAGAGGCAGTTACTTTGGGGCACGCTTTTCACTTCGGACGTGGAAATACTGCCTACCCAAGAGCAGGTTAATCTTAATGGTGGCAAGTGTGTAGCCCTTTACACTCATACTCGTATACGTGTTGAAATGGCGATTTGGGCCATGATAAAACGCCGTAAATTGTCACTCAGTGGTGTACAGTAACATGCTATAGATGAACGTCAGAGCTATGGCTCTACGCTTCACAGCTTGGTATGGGTTTTTGACTGACAGCCGTTCTGAACTTGAGCATCTTGCGCGACACGAAGTTGCCCCCAACCCTCACATTAATTGGGCAACTTTTTGCATTTTGTTTCTGAGTGAGGGAAATGCTATAAATTAAGAGGACTCAAATGTATTTTGAAAGATGAGACATTAGGGATTATAATAAATAATATTGATGTCATACAAGCAACCCAACACCCTGTGAGTCCGAATTGTTCACTTTCACATTACCATATCATAAAACTCATGTCATATGCGAATGGCTAACGTGTTATGATACATATGTTTGATGATTCATTTACAGAATGACATGGGTCATACCTGGGTTGTTCTGAACAGAATCAGCCCTCACCCTGGGGTTGTTCTGAACAGAATCAAGCCTCATCGCCCTGGGTTGTTCTAGAACAGAACTCAGCACCATCACCTGGATTGTTCTGAACCGACATCAGCCAATCGCCTCTGGGTTGTTCTGAACGAATCAGCCACAATCACACTGGGTTTGTTCTCGAACATGAATAGCCCATCCGCCCTGGGTTGTCTCTGAAACAGAATCACGCTCATCGTCCTGAGTCGTTCTGACAGAACATCTGGTTTTCACGAACAGCATCACCCTGGGATTGTTCTGAAGCAGAATCAGCCCATCACCCTGGGTCGTTCTGAACAGAATCAGCCCCTCACCCTGGGTCGTTCTGAACAGAATCAGCCCATCACCCTGGGTCGTTCTGAACAGAATCAGCCCATCACCCTGGGTTGTTCTGAACAGAATCAGCCCATCACCCTGGGTTGTTCTGAACAGAATCAGCCTATCTTTGTCTGTTTTGCCGCGTCACATCCACTTGACTGCACTCACGACTCCTTTCTATGGAAAATAATGAAGTCCCTGAATTGCATTGTGAAAGCCTAACAGTGAAATATTGTATTTTATAACTTAGCTAGTCATGTTGGCAATTGAACAGTCTTTCAAATGATGCCCACCTGAACCAGATTGTGATTTGTAATGGACCGTTTTTGGATTGCATAAACCAGTGGTTCCCAAACTTTTTATAGTCCCAAACCCCTTCAAACATTCAACCTCCAGCTGCGTACCTCCAGCACCAGGGTCAGCGCACTCTCAAARGTTGTTTTTTGCCATCATTGTAAGCCTGCCACACACACACTATACGATACATTTATTAAACATAAGAATGAGTGTGAGTTTTTGTCACAACCCAACTCGTGGGAAGTGACAAAGAGCTCTTATAGGACCAGGGCACAAATAATAATCAAATAATAATCAATAATTTTGCTCTTTATTTAACCGTCTTACATATAAAACTGTATTTGCTCATCGATTGTGAATTGTGAATAACTCACCACAGGTTAATGAGAAGGGTGTGCTTGAAAGGATGCACATAACTCTGCAATGTTGGGTTGTATTGGAGAGAGTCTCAGTCTTAAATAATTGTCCACACACAGTCTGTGCCTGTATTTAGTTTTCATGCTAGTGAGGGCCGAGAATCCACTCTCACATAGGTACGTGGTTGCAGAGGGCATCAGTGTCTTAATAGAGCGATTTGCCAAGGCAGGATACTCTGGCAGTGGCTTCTGATTGAATTCAATTTTCACAGAACTGCTTGTTGCAATTTCGATGAGGCTCTCTTGTTCAGATATTGTTATGTGGACTGGAGGCAGGGCATGAAAGGGATAATGAATCCAGTTGTTTGTGTCATCAGTTTCGGGAAAGTACCTGCGTAATTGCACTCCCAAATTACTCAGGTCCTTCGCTATATCACATTTAACATTGTCCGTAAGCTTGAGTTCATTTGCACACAAAAAAATCATACAATGATGGAAAGACCTGTGTGTTGTCCTTGCAACTTCTTAATCATAGCCTCAATTTTGTCCCGCACATTGAATATAGTTGCGGAGAGTCCCTGTAATCCTAGATTCAGATCATTCAGGCAAGAAAAAACATCACCCAGATAGGCCAGTTGTGTGAGAAACTCATCATCATGCAAGTGGTCAGACAAGTGAAAATTATGGTCAGTAAAGAAAACTTTAAGCTCATCTCTCAATTCAAAGAAACMTGTCAATACTTTTCCCCTTGATAACCAGCGCACTTCTGTATGTAGTAAAAGCATTACATGGTCACTGTCCATATCATTGCATAGTGCAGGAAATACCGGAGAGTTCAGGGGCCTTGCTTTAATTAACAAAGTTAACCATTTTCATTGTAGTGTCCAAAAACGTCTTCAAGCTGTCAGGCATTCCCTGGCAGCAAGAGCCTCTAGGTGGATAATGCAGTGTACCCAAGTGTGTCGGGAGCAACGCTTGCACGCCATTACCACTCCACCATGTCACCCCGTCATGGCTTTTGCGCTATCAGTACAAGATACCAACACATCTTGACCACCAAAGTCGCAGTATTTAAAAATATCCTCTCCTGTTGTCCTGGTTTCCAGTGTTTGCAGAAGAGGATGTCTTCCTTAATCGAACCCCCATAAACATAACGGAGGTATACCAGGAGCTGTGCCAGGCCTGCCACGTCTGTTGACTCATCCAGCTGTTAACGCATAGAATTCATTGGCTTGTATGCAATGCAGTAATTGTTCAAAACATCTCTACCATGTCACTGATGCGTTGTGGAACAGTGTTGTTTGATGAAGTCATTATCTGTATAGTTTTTTTGGCCTTTTCCCCCAGCATGTCCCAGCCATTTCCGCGGCAGCAAGAATGAAAGTCCTCCACCATAGTATGGGGCTTGCCTGTCCTAGCCACTCGGTAGCTCACCATATAAGACACTTCTAGCCCTTCATTAATGGTATCTGTTGCTTTTATACATGTCTTACAACTCGAAAGTCATCTAATTCTCGCTCAAAAACTCCTGTGGCTTATATTTCAAATTGGCATGTTTTGTTTCTAATGTCTGTGCAAGAGTGAAGGTTTCATCGAGTTGTGAAATAGTACTTTTTGCACATATAACACACTGTGGCTGAGGAAAGGCACTACTCCCAATATAAGTGAACCCCAAATCAATGTAGTTCTCATCATATTTGCACTCTTCGATGGTCAACGTCCTGCCTTTGTTCGGTGCTTTCCCGGGTAATGGGCAGTAGCTCTTCGCTGCATCAGATCACAACTGCAGTATCCATGCTAGCTGGGCTAACAACAAATGTAGAATTACTGATGCTAGCATTGGATGGCTCGTGGAAGCAGAATAACTTTGTGTCGTCGACAGTGCAGGTGTTTGTACTGCTGGTACTTTTTAAATGTGAATCACATTTTATTTAGCTTACCCCCGACGGCATTGCGTACCCCAGTTGGGGATAACCTGGCATGAACAACATTAATTGTGTGATGACGTGATGCAGGGTTGTGTTCAAAATATCTACACGTGTCTTTCTCTAGTTCCCCAATGCACAGCTAGGAGAGCTCAAAATAGAAGCTTATTTACAGTTGAAGTCGGAAGTTTACATACACTTAGGTTGGAGTCATTAAAAAGGCTAGGCGTCCGCTAGCGGGACAACTTCTGGTAAAACTGGAGGGCGTGCAATTCAAATAAATAATCATAATAATTCTGGATATTAAACATTTAGGTACATACAAGTGTCTATATCGGTTGAAAGCTTAAATTCTTTTTAATCTAACTGCACTGTCCATTTACAGTAGGCTTTACAGCGAAAGCATGCCATGCGATTGTTTGAGTACGGCGCCCGACACCAATATTTTTCCACCGGCAAAGGTCATAAATTCACAAATAGAGATTAAAAATTCACTTACTTTTGAAAATCTTCCTTTGATTTGTCATCCATAGGGTCCAGCTATAACATGTAGTGTCGTTTTGTTAGATAAAATCCTTCTTTATATCCAAAAGTCTGTTTAGTTGGCGCCATCGATTTTGAGTAATCCACTCATTCAACGTGACAAGATAGGAATCAAAAAAAAATCTTCCAAAATTTGTTTACAGACAGATTATTTCACTTATAATACACTGTATCACAATTCCAGTGGGTCAGAAGTTTACATACACTAAGTTGACTGTGCCTTTAAACAGCTTGGAAAATTCCACAAAATGATGTCATGGTTAGAAGTTCTGATAGACGAATTTACATCATTTGAGTCCATTGGAGGTGTATCTGTGGATGTATTTCAAGGCCTTCCTTCAAACTCAGTGCCTCTTTGCTTGACATCATGGGAAAATCTAAATATATCAGCTAAGACCTCAGAAAATAAATGGTAGACCTCCACAAGTCCGGTTCATCCTTGGGAGCAATTTCCAAATGCCTGAAGGTACCACGTTCATCTGTACAAACAATAGTACGCAAGTATAAACACCATGGGACCACGCAGCTGTCATACCGCTCAGGATGGAAARGCGTTCTGTCTCCTAGAGATGAATGTACTTCGGTACAAAAAGTGAAAATCAATCCCAGAACAACAGCAAAGGACCTTGTGAAGATGCTGGAAGAATTTTCTTTTGAGCCCAAACACACTTCCAAAGTGGTGGCAAAATGTCTTAAGGACAACAATGTCAAGGTATTGGAGTGGCCATCACAAAGCCCTGACCTCAATCCTATTGAACATTTGTGGGCAGATCTGAAAAAGCGTGTACGAGCAAGGAGGCCTACAAACCTGACTCAGTTACACCAGCTCTGTCAGGAGAAATGGGCCAAAATTCACCCAACTTATTTTGGGAAGCTTGTGGAAGGCTACCCGAAATGTTTGACCCAAGTTAAACAATTTAAAGGCAATGCTACCAAATACTAATTGAGTGTATGTAAACRTCTGACCCACTGGGAATGTGATGAAGGAAATTAAAGCTGAAATAAATKWTTGTCTCRATTATTAATCTGACATTTCACATTCTTAAAATAAAGTGGTGATCCTAACTGGCCTAAAACAGGGAATGTTTTCCTTGGATTAAATGTCAGGAATTGTGAAAATCTGAGTTTAAACTGTAGTTGAAAGTGCACTGAAATTATTGTGCACACTTTGGAGAGGTGTGTGGCCACTTGGAGACACCAGTAGTCCTCTCACTTGTAATTTMTTGTCTTATGTTGCACCTAAACCACATTTTCCAGGATTTTTTCTTCCTTTTCTTCCCCCCCATTTCTTCTTCCCAATTGATAGTAGTTGCAGTCTTGTCTCATCGCTGCAACTCCCGTACGGACTCTGAAGAGGAGAATGTCGAGATCCATGCGTCCTCCAAAACACAACCCAACCAAGCCACACTGCTTCTTGCCACAATGCACATCCAACCCGGAAGCCAGCCGCACCAATGTGTCAGAGGAAATACTGTACACCTGGCGATCTGTTCAGCGTGCACTGCGCCCAGCCCGCCACAGGAGTCACTAGTGCGCGATGAGACAAGGATATCCCTGCCGGCCAAACCCTCCCTAACCCGGACGACGCTGGGCCAATTGTGCGCCTCCCCATGGGCCTCCCYGTCGCGGCCGGCTGCGACAGAGCCTGGGCTCGAACCAAGAATCTCTGGTAGCACAGCTAGCACTGCGATGCAGTGCCTTACACCACTGCGCCACCCGGGAGGCTTCCAGGAATATTCTTATCATGTTACTGAATGTATCCAGAGTATTTTCTGATTTCGTTGTCAACAAATGCGGGCGAAAAGTACAATACATTTAAAATGCACACCAAATCAACAGTGTCTTGTTTGGATTCAGTCTGGTGAACTTCTGTGTCTAATAATTTCCCCATAATCTCCAAARTGTTCCCTTTCAATTGCTACCAGGGTCATGCKTATGCTTTTCATATTTCTTCTGTAAGAAACATTTCAAATTAGCTCTATCCATGTAGGCRAATTCCCCACGAGTATAAAGGGTTAATGGAGCTGAACTAAATTTGAAATGTACCTTTGTGGTCAATGTTGATGAATAGCTTAATTGTTAGATGGGACATAATGGTCCTGCGGAATCCTCTCCCTTTCACACAGCACAGTGAGACAGAAAACAAGTCTCTTCATTAAACCCTGAAAATACCAAGCAGCCTTGGATACAGGCATATGTCACTAAGTTGTAAAGCAATTACCCAATGGTGACATTTAGGTCTCATTGTATTCTAATGTTATCACAGAGACCAAGGAGTTCTCAGTCAAGTGGCTGCAGTCCTAGACAGAAGTTAAAATGCTACTCTGATCTTGTAGCCTATCTTGTGTACATCTCCATAGATGGTTCCATATGTAATTCTATGGCGAGGAGTATATTGACAACGTGACACTGTATTCTGCCAGCCTTGACAGATGGCTCTTCAGTCACTGTCTATATTTTTTGGTGCATGTAATAAAGATAAATTCTTTTTTCCATAGAAAACATAAACACGGCTATTACARATCCCCTATGAGTAGGATAGTTGGTAACAGTCAGTGAAAACAGCTCTTCTTCAAAGAGACCTATTTACAGACCATTAGCCTAGCTGTAGCTTTCTGCCATAGGGACTAGACAGCATCTTTAATGTATGGCTCACKCKCCCCCCACTACTCATCTGAGAAGAGAGAAAAACGAACGTGGCGGCAGTGTCCCGTGTGGTAACTAGAAGAGAGTCGACAGCTGTCATGTTAAATGAGTTCACGGATGCCCAGCTCCACTTGGCACTGAGACTAGTTCACACAGTAGCTCTTAGAGGGGGGACAATGAATACTCATCCTCCAGATAGGTTTAATATCTTATATAACACAGTAGACTTGGCAGCATTAACTAGAGAGTGACATTTCTCAGTCATGTCATGTTAGCCCAGGTGCTAATGGACGTCTGGCTGGGTCAGGACTTCCTGCTCTGATGAGCATCACAGCCAGGCTAACACTACTGCTGTGCTAGCAGTSTGCAGACTGACTGATCTCTCTATTGTCTGTCTGTTTCTCTGTCTGTTACTCCGTCTCCCTCCCTCCCTTTACAGAAGGGCGACGTGAAACAGCCCGGGCCAAGCCCTTCTACTACACCATCTACGTGGCCAAGACGTACCCCTCCTGGCAGCACAATGCCTTCTCTCTGCTGSGAAAACACTACAAGGCAAGTACTAACCCCCAGGAATCTGCTTGGTTTGGAATCAGACCGGGAAGACCGAGTGAGCCTATGAACTTGACTCGATGTCCCAAATAGCACTATATAGGGAATAGGGTGCTATAGGGCTCTGGTCAAAAGTAGTGCACAATGGCTGCATTTATTGCTGTGCTTATTTTGCCCAATTATTGACTAAAGAGCTGATCTGATTGGTCAATATCAGAATTGGGCTGCCTGTGTAAATGCAGCTAGGGAATAGAGTGCCATTTGAGACACAGAAATAGATGGTTCTGAAACYTATCTGCATTTCAGCTCGTCCCTCCTGTTGTTTTGGGGAGGAGTGGCTGCAGAATATAGAGACCCTACTGTGAGCTGTGATCCGCCCACAGGCAGAGAAAGTCGCTATGCTGCTGAAGGCCTGGAATCCCCCTGATGATATATAGACTGACACTCCCATGTGTAGTGTGTGTGTGTGTGTGTGGGGGGGGGGTGTTGTTCTTCCTGGATGTGTGTTCTCAGAGCCAACAAGGGCGCACTGCCTGAATATACCAAGGGTCCATTGCCATGG